>NC_056740.1:200197977-200352977 GCF_019279795.1 Protopterus annectens
TGCTCAGGCTCATTTTGTAGGTGCTTACCTAATGAATTATTTGTATTTCCTTTCCTAATGTTATACAAATGTTCATAAATGCATTTATTCAACGCCCTCTCTGATTTCCCTACGTAGAAACCTGGGCAGTCTCTGCACAGGGCTAAATATACAATACCTTTAGTGTAACAGTTACCCTTCTTGAAATAAACCTACTATTACCATAATTTTTTAAGGTAATAGCCACTTCCTCCAAAATCTACCTACAATATCCACACCTACCACATCTATCTGTTCCTTTATCTGGGTGGTATGTATTCCTATAAGTACTACTTTCAAAAACTTTTTAAACGCATTTATGAACATTTGTATAACATTAGGAAAGGAAATACAAATAATGCATTAAGTAAGCACCTACAAATGAGCCTGAGCATACAGGCTTCCAATTTGGAATTCTTGAACAAGTCCCAATAGATCCCAAAGGGGGAGACTGGGAGAATTGGTCATGCTGTAGGGAGACCCACTGGCAAATAAGATTGAATGCCGCCCACCCCCAGGGCTTAACGATTATATTTCTATTAAGCCTTATTTAATCAAAAAAGCAGAAGATTTATAATGGTATTAGCGAAATTCAGTTCCTTTAGTGGATATATTTCAAAAAGATTATTTTACTTATGGTATTTATAGGTTGTTTGTGTTTAAACCTTTATACTATATATATATATTTTTTTTTTTAAGTATTGTTTTTGTACTTTCAATGGAATAAGTGGACATTAATGTGTTTTACTTTTATTTTTGAATGATTACATTCTGTGATTTTAAATGTGTGCTTTCATTTTAAATTTAACATGTCTTTTTTGGCGCCTTTTTTTTAATTCGGGTATTTAAAGATGGCTAACAGACAGTGATACTGTTTTAACACTTGAAAAAGCCCTAGAATTAAGTTAGGGTGAAAGCGCTTGTGTAATTTATGCAATAAAAACTACTTTGGATATACACCCTGTACGCTGACACAGCCGTTTTTCTTGGATTCTATGCAGCTACTACCATGCCTGTGTAGGGTTTGAACAGTGTGAACAGGTGTGAACAGTTCTATGTAGGCAGCAGTGTTCTCAGGGTTTATGGGGGCTTGAAATTTTGCCAGGTTATCACTTAATAGTAGGAAGTTAGCCTTGCAGTAGTTCCTGAATATTCCCGGGTTAGCCGGGGTTCCATGTTTTACTTTTGCTTCAAAGGAGACCATTTTGTGGTCTGACCTTACCAGAGAAGACATTACACTAGGAAGTGTGCAGCACTCTGCTGTATTAGTGAGGACCAGATCCAATATGGTTGCAACCCTGGTTGGTGCATTCACAATCTGGTCTAGGGAGTTTATGTTTATGATTTCCAGTTAATAGTGGGGTAATTAAAGTTGCCCATGAATATGGTACTTGGTTAGTTGGTGAGTGTTTCCAATAAGTTTAAATACCTAGCATGGGTTTCTTGGGTCATAGAGGGGGATGTTTAGCCTACAAGGAAGTGGTATGGGATTTTGCCTATGGTGATTTGAACATGGAAAGCTCAAGTTCATCGTCCTGTTTGACCAGCACTGAGGTATATTTATTTTTTATGTAAATCAAAACATTTTCAACTTCATACATGTCTGTGTAGTAGCTGGTCTAAATGTGTGGAAGGCATTATAATCTTGCACTCGGTATGCTCTCCTTGGTTTTAAAGCATATCTCAGTGCCCACACAGACATCAGCATTCTTTAGAATGAAGACAGCTTCTAGGGAGTGGAGTTTATGTTTAGATTCCTAGCATTGAACAGTAACACCTTTAGATTTTCTTGGTTTTGATTTGCTATGTTTGAAGTACTTTCAGTTTGACATTGCCCACAAAAGGCACTATAGTGGAGAACAGTGTTTTAGCTAATATTCAAAAGCCTAGAGGAGAGAGATGCAGACCATCCCTGGAAAAACAGTGTGGTCTGTTGACCATCCCCTTCCATACTGACAAATATTGCAACCCCCTTAAAATGACACCAGAAACTAAGGCAATTATTAAAGTCAGTTATTTTTTGCTCATATTGCGGCATCATCCTTGGAGAAGGTAAAATGCTGTTCAATACTATGTTCATAGCAGCCTGGGACACATATTCCGAGAGCTCTATGATGTCTCTCTTCATATCATCTAGGGAGGTACATCTCAGGTCATTTGCACCCACATGGACTATAACCAAGTCATACTGGTACGTGTGGTCCAATGACCTGAGTGCATGCATAATGTGATGGATCCTGGCCCATGATAAGCAACTGACTATGATTTTCTACTTACTCAGTCTGGTGAGAGGGACATCAGTGTGTCTCACAATGGATTCTCCAATGACCAGTATATTGGATTGTGTGGTGGCTTGCCTTATGGGTTTAGAAGTAGATGGTCCATGAGATGTGGTCTGTTGACCATCTCCTTCCATGCTGACAAATATTGTAACCCCCTTTAAATGACAACAGAAACTAAGGCAATTATTAAAGTCAGTCATCTTTTGCTCATATTGTGACATCATCCTTGGAGAAGGTAAAATGCTGCTCAATGCTATGCTCATAGCAGCCTGGGACACATTTTCTGAGAGCTCCATGATGTCTCTCTTCATATCTTCTAGGGAGGTACATCTCAGGTCATTTACACCCACATGGACTATAACTGAATCATACTGGTACTTGTGGTCCAATGACCTGAGTGTGTGCGTAATGTCATGAATCCTGGCCCCTGATAAACAACTGCCTATGAGTTTCTCTTTACTCAGTCTGGTGAGAGGGACATCAGTGTGTCTCACAATGGATTCTACAATGACCAGAATATTGGATTGTGTGGTGGCTTGCCTTATGGACTTAGAAGTAAATGGTCCATGAGATGTGGCTGTATGTTTTCATGTGGGTGTTGTTTTGAAAGAGTGCATTTCGGGCTGCTGAGGGCGTTTGTTATGTGTTCTTCATGGGGTAGGTATTTGGGGTTTAGGAAGGTTACATTTAAGTGTCTTAGCATATGTGGGTCTATGAGTCTGCTTTGAATTGTATGTGATGGGGGAAAGTGTCTGTACTACTGGAAAACTTATTGACATTAGAAGTCCTTTTATATGAGAGCTTTGCCTCCAGTGACATTGTGTAAATACATCTTTCACATACCATATCAGTTTCTTTGAGAATTAACTGGTTGCCATTAAACATGAGGCAATTTCTATATTGCTTCAGAATGCCAGTATCCACCAAGCTGATAATGGGGAGAGTGGGAAAGTTCATATCCATTGCAACAGACCCTGTTTACTGATTAAACAGACAGAGTGAGAATATAAATTACTATCAGGAGGATCTGGTTTGCAACTCTGGGGACATTGCTTGTCACTGCAAACTAGTCCTGTGTGGAACTAGATATTGATAAAATTTCAATGGTTCTTTTACAGGAAGAATGTCAACTCAAGGTGTTTGCATCTATACAGGGCACTGCCAAACATTTGAGGGTCCACAAATAAGTAGACCCTGATGATTTATGGATGAAGTATTTAGGCAGATATTCTGAAGTTAGGAACAACTCAAGCAGTACCTGCTGAAAAGAAAGAATTAGCTTGTCAAGAAGGACAAAAAGAGGAGAGTCACATGAATGACTACTGGTTGGCTACTAGTAGTGTTGGTCTCACTACAGATTCACTCTGTTTGGATACAATGCTCCTTTGCTTCTTCTCTCACCAGAAGCAAAACAGTAGCACCAATCTCAAAGTGAGAAGCAGGACACAGCCTGTTTTGTGATCCATAGTCTTGTCCCAGATGATGCAAGGGTCTGTAGGCTTGTTGTAGCCTTTTCCTGGAAGATGCCTTGAATAGCAACCAGACCAATTGGGAAGGTCAAACACAGACAAACTATAAGCACACATTCCAAGTTGGCACCTATGAATTAGTTATGAGGCTTTCCAGTGATCAGCAGACTCCACAAAATGTCCCTATGCTCCCTCTCCCACCAGGAGAAAAACAGAATCAATAATCCCAAGTTTCTACTGACAGGCAGAATGTGGGTTCTCCAATAATTGGTGGTCTTGGAGTAGATGTTGCAAATTTTAAAGGCAAAATGGAAAAATGGGTTAATATGCTAAGCACTGCTGTATGTACTAAGCAGTTAGATTTGAAAGAGGGTGGAGTAACTTAAGATTTAGCTATCTACGTGTAAAGCCACTGATTTTAAAAGAGCAAGATTGATTGGAGGGGGTGGGCACTTTGTATTCTAGTTGTATTCTGGTTCTATGGAATACAGTGGGATAGCCAATAAATTTAAATAGTTGAAGGAGAGTGAGTTCACAAAATGATAATTTTGTGCTTACTCAAAATAGCCAATGAAAAAGGGGAGGGAAGGAGATATGTGTTCAAATTAACATAAGAAATAGGCAATTAGAAAGACAGTTGAGTTTAAAAACACAACAGCACCAGGGTGGGAGGTTGGGGAAAAATTAATTTCTGTGTGACTCACAAAAGGCACAGCTGCGGTCTCTTTCATAGTTTAAGTATCCAATCAAAAGCAGAATACAAGGAAGACACAATGTAAAAAAATCACAATATACAAAACAGAAAAGGCAATAAAACAATATAGAACACAAGAAAGCAAAAACAAACTAACCTTTCCCTCACTGCAGGTTGTGGCAGAGTCTGGGTGAACTTTTCCAGTAAAGCTATTATATAATAATACAATAAAGGTTGATTTTTTAAACAACTCATTTGCACAGGGAAGAAAGCTTGGTATTAGTTAGTATTGCCATGATTATAACAAAGAGAGAAAAACTTTAAGTTGGCACAACTTATCATTATCTTTGCCCATGAATATATAATATTGTGAAAATCGAATGCTGCACTCATCTCCCACCCTTCCCTTCTACTTGCAGTCACCCTAGCCTTATAATCCCTGTAAAAATTGTTTACTGTCAATGTTTTTATGTTACAGATAATGAAGAAGATTGCAAACAATTAATTTGCAGTTCTTGATTTCATACATCAAACATGGGGATGGCAGATTACTCCATTTTTTTCAGTAACAAGACAAGTCCTGACAAAGCCAGCTGCACTATAAATGTACTGTGTACTTCAAGTATAGACAGTTCATAAGAGACATGATTTTCTTGTATGAGAAATGTTCATAAATAATGTAGGTTTTGCCACAGAGCAAACCATTTTCCACATCCATTGTACTTTTCTACTAGTTGGCAGCATGTATTTAGGATCTGCTTATAATACGCCATGGCAACTACTGTCTCCAGCATATATTTTTCTAATAAAGTTAAGATTAATATAGTTTAGCCTCATAAGTTCTAAATGAAGTGTAGAAATTGCCCTGAAGGATTACTGCCATCTGGTCAAGGTATTGCATGCATCATGTAGGCATGTAATGGACCAATAACTAAATTTGTACACCTTATGAGGAAACACTCCATGATAAATTGTATCATGGGTGCCTCATGGTTCCATAAGTGCACGGGTTGATATTAAGCCTACAGCTAAACAGTCCTCAAGAAGCATAGCCACATTACCCTTGTAGTGATAAAAGTTAAACAGTTCTCCCTGAATAGAAGATTATTTCCACCAGTGCCAAGCAAAAATTTGTTGTTACCCATCTAGCTCTGAAGGTAAGTTGGCTTTTGATGTGCAGAAGGAAGGAGGGTGCATGCTCTAAAAGTGTGCATGTGTGTGTGTGTGTGTGTGTGTGTGTGTGTGTGTGTGTGTGTGTGTGTGTGTGTGTGTGTGTGTGTGTGTATGTGTCTTTGAAACAGAATCTTTGGTTCCAGGAATATGATTTCTTGTTCACTACATGTAGAATAACTTGAGATATTTTATTTATTTATTTATTTATTTATTTCACATTTGTTAACCAGGTTAGTCCAAATGAGTTTGCAAACACACCCATTTTCAGTGGAGACCCGAGGGGAAAAGCCCCAGTAAACATAAATAAAGATAAAGTGACAAAATACAAATATTAAATCACAATCACAATACAAAATTACTAGCTATATGCATTGCATTGCTAGTAAGCAACCCATTTTCCGTGGAATATCTGAAAAGAAAACATGTGCTACTTGCCATGAGGGGAGAAGCCTTGAAACCATTAACTCTCAGTTTTCTTGAAGAAAGACAAAATAACAGCAACTAGAGAGAATTTCAGTTTTGAGCCTAGAAAAAAACTTGCCACTTATTCATCATTTTTACCAAGATCCTGCAGAGAATGATTGTTAATGTTATTGAGCTAAAGAATTGTGCATTTGAAGAGGTGCCTGATTCATTAATAAGAAACAGAACAGATTGTGAAGCAATGAATAATCAAAAAGGGGCATATTAACAAGTGAGGCAGCATACTTTGTTAAAAGCTATGAATAAATGCAGAGCTAGTGAAATTAAACTGGACAGTTACAAGAATTAACTGAGGAAATGCAAGCATGCAAGATAAAACCTGGATCAAATAAAAAGGAAAAAAATTAGAACGGAAGAAAAAGGAGAGGGCAATACGGTGCATTAGAAGTGTGGTGCAGTTGAAATTCAAATATCATGTACTAAATGTAGCTACAAGTGCCAAAGGAAGAAATGTGTTAGCTTACATCAGGTTTGTAGAAGCTGCGGTAGAAAGAACCATTATCAAATATGTATAAAAGACCACATACAAGTGTGCTTAACAAAATACACATGATGAACAGAAGAAAAAGGGTTGGGAGGTTGACCTAATGTTTAAGGTGTTTGCCTTAAAAACACAGGGTGCAGGGATTGAGTTTCATGAGGGATAATTGGCTATGCTTAAAATGGCTCGCAAGGGCAAATAGCCTAGTATTAATCTATGAACCTATCTATGAAAATGAGCTACTTGTTCATATCCTGAAGTCTAAAAATTCATTAAAATATTGGAACAACTGTACAAGACAAATTGATGGAATGAAATGCTGTGAATAAATAGGTGATAAATTGAATGTAAACTTGACATATATGCAAAGTATAATATTATATTTGAAGGTACTTTTGAACCACTTAAGCAAAAAGACATAAAAAAGAGAGCTGTGCGCATATTAAAATGTTCTTGACATGAGATAAAGCCACACTTGGTCAAAAGCCACTGCTGTGCGAATGTAAAAAAAAGATTTTCAAGATCTTGTTAAATAAGTTAATTCACCTAATATTCTGGGTTGTTTGGCTTACAATAAATTAAGAAAGATAAAACAAATTCACAGTGTATAAGCAAACAGTGAATACATGCACTTGTAAGCAATCGTCCATGCACCTTGAACACTGCACAGAGACATAGCAATTATATCATTCACAAGTATGCTGCTTTTATTTATACAATTAGAAAGTTTCCAGGCAAATATCATATGCAGATATATTCCAATGCCATACCAATAATGCATGCTCTGAAGAATGCACCAGTAGCTCTCAATAGTAGAATTTAGCAGGAATTGAATTAAATTCAAAGTTTAGCTGCTATTAAGAAACAATTATATTCAAGACAAAGGGTGAATAGTATGACTGTTACTTTTGAAGTAAGACAAGATTTGCATTTGTGTTGATCGAAGATACCCAAGTAAAGTGATGAAAAAGAGTATTTCTCATTGCTTAAATCTGAAGAAATTGTCTCAATAATTTCAAATGCAAAGTTACTTTAGTGTTACATGCAAAACAGAGATTATGGCAATTAATGACAGATAAAAAGCTCCAAGTTATGGACATTTTATATGGCATTTGGTAGGTAGAAATTTCTTATACTTTTGTCTGGTATTTCATCAACACTCGAGATGTGCCAAACTGAAAGTGAAATGATAACTGATGACACATTAAAAGGATAGGGTACAATAGGAAAAAGACGAGAGACTGATACAGCTGCTAAGAAGACTTAAGATAATATTTTCAAGTTAAATAAGTTGCAATGTGAAATAAGGCTGACAAGTCTACTATATGTTGGTCATATTATAACATCAGAGAAACTAAACTCTGATACAGAAAAACAGCAGTTGTGCAAATTATATTTATTTATGCACTTATGTATATATGTATGCATGTATGTATTTATTTATATTTTGTTGACCATGTGAACCCTACTGGGTGGAATCCATTTTCAGAGGGATTGTGGATTAAAAATAAACTCATTACAACCTAGTGACACCTCCAGGTGTTTCTATAGTTATATCCTACTGATACCTCTAAGAGTCAAATATTGCTTGTTCATATTTCTATTAATAAATCCAAAACCATGCTACATATAAAGTATTAAAAGATTTAATCTTAAAGCTTACAGAATGGCATCCACAACTGTGCTGATATTTGACCTAAATCTAAAGAATACTACAACTACAAAGATAGTTTGTGTTGAAGATTTTGCCATTTACACTTCTTTAGTAACCAAGAAATATGTGCAGTTGTTTGAAATGTGAGGACATAATTTGATTCCATCAAAAAGCTTAGGCTTCACCCATTGGAAGGTACAGTGCAAACTTCCAGGGTTCCATTGGTGAGAATGAGTTAAATAGTTTAGAAAAAAACATATAGCTGTTAAAATATATATGCTGGGTAAGACACACATGCACATAACACAAAAAAAAAAAAAAAAGAAAACAAGAGACCAATACAGTTATGACCTAGCTGGTAGTATGCATAATGTGAAGCAACAAGCAGTTAAAAAGTATATAAATTAGTTTAAAGGAACATCAGGATACTGTACCATACAAAATACGGCAAATTAAAAACCTGAATAGAAATACAGTGTAACAAGAAACATTTCACAAGCAGTAGTTGAAGTAGTGGGATAATATAACATAAAAAAGGCAGTATAAGGTAATGTGCCAAAGAGAGGAGACAGGGATAATTAGTCAGCACTGAGTGATGCGGTAAAGGTGATAGGAAAATTAGTAGCACACAAAAAACATAATATGAGAGGAGAAAAAAAGATGAAACAGAAAAGGTTATACAAGCAATGTGAGAAGTGAGACAAAAAAGTTTAGAAAAGTAGTGTAACCAAAATAAAAGAAATGGAAAAGGGTGGTGTAGAAAAAGGTGTGGTGCACCAAAATATATGAGCTGAATAAACAGGAAGACATAAGACATGCAGGTATTACAGAACATCAAGAAATGCTGTAGTAGTTTAGTTTTTACCTAATATGTTTGAGATAACTATGTTTATAAGAAAGCTGTTGGAGCTAGACCTAACCTGGGTATAGAGTTAAAAACTGGGAAATAAGTTTGAAATGCTCAAAGAAAAACTTGTTGAATCATTAGCATTAAAATGCTTTGGTAGGAATAATCCAATTGCCTTTAATAGATGCCGCTCTGATTCCCCAAAAGGATAGACCAGCTGCCTATATGAGGAATTGTTAGCGTTAGTGTAATGATGTGATAAATGATTTGAATATGTCTATGGTTAAGGTATGCAAGTGGAGACAGAGCAGAAACCCTTAAAATGCATTTTCATGAAGTCTTAGTAGAAGGGAGCACTGAGAGTTCAGATGGTATTATGTAATGTACAGAAGTATGATCTAAAAATGAAATACAAACCAGGAAAGGAGCTGCACATAGCTGATACCATCAGTAAAGCATATTGACCAGATAATCATAAAGAACTACTAGAAAGAAAAACAGATTCATTGAGTAACACTGCAGTAACCAATGACAGAAGCAAGAAGAATTCCAAAGACATGCCAACATTGGCTTGGAAATGCAGTTACTAAAATATGTTACAAGAGAAATTGCCTAGAGCAAGGAAAGAAATTAAATTTTATATAACTTTCAAAGAAGAAACAAGCTGAGTTCAAGATCTAATGTTCAGTGCAAGCAAAGCAGTAATTCCCAATCAACTGAGATGACAAATGCTTGAGAGAACATTTGAATTATACCTGACAATTGCAAAATATAAGGCAGGAGCAAGAGACAATATATTGACTGGGAATGCTGGCCTATATAGAACAGGTGGAGTTGCATCATATGCAGTGCATTCCATAATGACTCAAAGAAATATATGCTAGCATGCCCTGTACTAGGTCATCCATGGAGTACAGTGCACTGACTTGTTATACATGCAGATTATTATTCCACATTTCCTCAAATAATCACGGTTATAAACATAAATTCAAATACAATTTGTGCATTAAAGTCTACATTGTCAGGACAGAGGATGTCCAGTGATGACATATGTAACAATGGTCAGAAAATCCGGAAGATCTGTGAGGGAGTAGAAATTCAAGCATACAGCTGTATGACCACATACAGTAATCTGTAGTCAAATGCAAAACCAGACAGAACTCTTGAAGTAGTGAAGAATTGTATGAGAAAGAATTGCAATCTTGTCATTTTAGACTGTAGGAATAATCCATCCTGGGCTCTTAGCCTCTTGCCAGCTGAGTTGTTAATGGGCAGAAGGGTGAAAAGCAAACTTTCTACAATATCTACATTACTGAAGATCAACCCAAAGCAAATGAAATGCTGGAAAGATATCAAGAGCAACTACAATAACAGAAACTACATAAGACTATATGATTTACAGGCTTGAAAAAAAGTAAGAATGCAAAAGTCCTGACAAAATTCATAATATGAAGGTGATCTATTTTGTCAAGCAACCAAATTAAAACCCTATATAGTTTGTGTTGAAGACAGAAAATGATATACAAGGAATCATAAACATACATAAGGCAAATATGCTGAATTTCAGAAAAAATGTGTGAATGGAAATGTCACAACCAGTACTGTTGCACGAAGGCAGAGACAGGGTCATCTAGTCATGTATCCAAGTAAAGTTACAGTACAGAAATAACTGTCCCAGAAACAGATCATATGTTCAGAGAAAACAGCCCTATTAAATAATGCAGCTATGGATGGCCTGGCTGAAGAAGCTAGACTAATAGATGGGAAATACAATATAAGTGACAATCACTTGGATTTATTAAAATGTCTTTTAAATAACTCCAAAAATATTTAATGTAAAAGCCAGTAACATGCTTAATATAAAGTTAAAGCTAGATTTTAAAATTATCAATGTAAGTAGTGCATGCTTCCTCTTAGAATGTATGTAACATAAGCACTTTTTCTACCTAGCTAAACGTCAGATTTAGTATATCAGTGCGTATGGCTTTAAATATGCTAATATCAAGCTACAACAAGGTACATGTCATGTGGTACTTTTTCTAGTAGCTGTCTGAATAAATATATAATAGAGCTGTTAGCTCATCAGTCGGGTCTGTGTTGCTTATGGAGCATTCTCCAAAATATCTAGCAAAACACAGTCCTTGGCATTCCTTGTGATCTCTGCACACCATATAGAGTATATTCCATAACTCAGATCTCATGCACAAGATGAAGAATAGATAGTTAATAGTAAAGTGCCATGGTCAGCAAGCAGTGTGGACAAAATATGACTATATATCATCCCTTCCAAAAACTGCAAAACATTCAAAAACAAATGCTGTATACCTTCCAGCACTACATTACACTGGTATCTTAAACAGATGCATTCAGTACAGACTTTTATATCAAGTCATCCTTCACAGGCCCATGTCAGTTTCCATCAATCAAGAAGTTTTTTCAGACCCTTAAGTCTGCTCTTACACACAGAAGAGAACAGTAATCTTTATCCTAGTTTCCAGATCCCTCTCCAGTTACAGTACAATAATATTTTTTATCCTTTCATTACCTGAAATAAATAAATTCATAAATCCATAGATTTTTTTTCAACGTAAAGAATAGGCCTAGAACTTCCAACAATTTTTTGCCTGCATCCAACAGGTCTCTAGCCACAGTGTTCAATCTATTTGTCCTAAAGTAGGCAATTGTAATATTAGTTTCTGAAAATTAGGGTACAAGAAATAATTTACTCACATAAAAAGAACATTCAGCAGAGTATTTTTTTCTTTTACACAGTTTAACATTATTCCATTTACACACTATCTCCAGCCTACTTTCATTTTTTCCCGCCAGTTAAATAAAACATTGTCTTCAGTTCTAAAACTATATCCCATCTGCCACTTTTGCATTACCCTGGATTTAAATATGCATTCACATTCTTGAAGAGTATGCAGAATGTTCAATTTATCCAAGATTATATGCCATAATATTGAAATAATCAACTGTGCAAGCAATAAGAAAGTGAAAATAATCCTACCCCAGCTCAATATTCGTGTACAGAACGCTCCTAAAGAATCAATGAAACAAGTCATTGGCATAAATCATAAACAGGATAGGGTTAATTTACAAACTTATTTTAGTTGTGTAATTGTCCAGAAACCTCTTCCTAACCGTCCACTAGCCATTGCTTTCACTGTATTAATCCAGTAACAAATATATACAGTAAATAAGTGATTCCTTTCACCTCCAAAACTATGGATGCCTAAGTTTTCTATAAACTAGACAGACACAAAGACTTAAAGACCTTCCAGGCATTCCTCATACAGACATTTTTTTCTTTAATCCATGCAATTACCAGAAATATTTTCATAATATACTTAATGCCCAATACAAAATCACAGTACAGAGCTTTTTGTTAGCATTTTCTCCAACAACTTAATGTTAGTATTAAGGAAGAGTAATGACCTGTACCTCTCAACATGTGTCCTGTCACCCCTTATCCATATTAATTTTAAAAGGCCCGCAAACAGACAATATACCTAGACTTCCTCAAATATTTAAATTAGTGCTGATAAGAAATGGCATTTGCTCTCATAGGAAGAAAATTTCACTGGCAATGATTCACTTCATCAGGGATAGTTCTCCTTTCCTTGAACTGTTGTGATCATGGAGTTGGTATATATATATATATATATATATATATATATATATATATATATATATATATATATATATAGAATGCTGAAAACGCTGAATGCAATTTAATCAAACTGAAATGTTCGAAATCTCAAAACAGTGAACTGACGGAACATCGATTTCTTTCCCAGGGAAAGAAATCAGTGTTTACCGCAAAAAAAAAATTTCAATACTTTAAACACTGACTGTTCTCCCCGCTCCCCCCTACTTAAATATAACAACTCTGAAACCACACCACAGTGAAGGAAATAGCAAATTCCAATGTCGGACCACCGATTTCTTTCCCTGGGAAAGAAATCGATGTTTCGTCAGTTCGTTCTTCGAGATTTCGAACATTTCAGTTCGACTAAATTAAATTTGGCATTTTCAACATTCGAAATGCTGATAGGAACATATATATATATATATATATATATATATATATATATATATATATATATATATATATATATATATGGATTCCATGCATTTGGTTGAATTACACATAGTCGAAAATTATTCTAGGCATTGCACTTCACTGAAAGCTCACTTGATTGAAAGCACACTTGGTCGAAGTTCATTTGGTCAAAAATGGAATATAGTCCCTGCCTCACTGCAGTGCAACCCTGGAGTGAGAATATTTAATAAGGGGGGGCACAGCCCCCCACATTGGGGGTGTGGGTGACATAGCCCCCCATATAATACCAATAGTTTTTACTAAAGATATATATATATATATATATATATATATATATATATATATCAATGCATTTCTAATGGATATACCTTCTTATAATAGTGAATACATTAAATTTATGTGGGGGCTATATTCCATTTTCACCCTTTGACCAAGTGAGCTTTCAGTCAAGTGAGAGTTTAGTTTATCATTTATATAAATTTATATTTATGTATATATATATATATATATATATATATATATATATATATATATATATATAAATGACTTTCAGACGTTGGCATTTCATAGTAGAACCATTTGCTTTTGATCAATAGTGTATGTTATAAATAAACTTTTCTCATTATACTGTAGAACTTCAAATTTTACATACACTTTTGTAGCTCTGTATAAAGAAGATATACTTATCCCAGTTCATAACTTAACTTGTTCCACCCTTTCAATGGTTTTTATTCAATAAATACACTTATTAAGTTTTCCAATCTAAATATAAATAATAAAAATTGAATGCTTTATTCTTAGATATCACTTTCAAAGAAGAATTGTCAATATTTTTTAATGGAAAGTGGTCTGCTGACTATAAATTATGTAAGTGTTAACATAAAAATCTGTCTGACTCAAAAGTATTCAAACAAGATTTTTACTGAAACTATTGAATCATATCTTGATAACAGGGGGAAAATGGTTTATGCAAGATCATACACTAACCCTCAGATTCAGAAACATCATTAGCGTGATTGCAATATGCCTATCAACAGGTACATTCCATAGCGGAATGTTACCCAAAGTTAATTATCAATTAACTGGTTGGCAATTTGTGGACTGTTCTGCTGCTAATTAAGAAACCCACCTGTAAAACTCTAAGAAATTGCAGTGAAACAGGAAAACCCACAACTGCAGCTAGAAGTGTGGGATGCAGAAAACATTCAAACAAAGCAAATGCACTCACCTCAATACATGCACAAAAATCACAACATTATGGGGAAAAGACGCAAGCCACATTAAAGGATATAAAGCAATATTTAAATCTGTTGTGGAAATGGATGTATAATCAGTAGGAAAAAGGGGTCAGAAAACAGAGTAATGTGGACAAGGGAAGCAAGGAAGAAACTGGAGTGTTTAGATGAAAAAGAGGTACTTACACACACACACACACACACACACACACACACACATATATATATATATATATATATATATATATATATATATATAATTTATTTATTTATTTTGAAAAGAGAAGCTAGGGAGAGATTTAAAGGAAAGAAAAGGTATCTAAGAGGATATAAGATCACATGGATAAACACAAAACAGACACAAAGATCAACAGAGAAGGTACTGACACACTAGGGGCTGGGAGACAATAGAATTATAAACATGCAGACAAAGGTAAGATGCTGGTGATGAAGAGGACTGGAACACAAATGGGGGTAGTGACAACCAAGGGAGGAGAACTGTGGAATGTGGGGTAGAATAGGTATGGTCTTTTGTATCGCACTCTGACACCCAGGGAGAGGTCTTAACCATCCTCTGGGTAGTGCCTAAGGTGATTATATCATGGACAGACAGTAATGTGACTCTGATAACCACAAGAGGATGCTTTCTATGTGGCTGATATCAGCTTCCAGCCTCTGGTCTGTTAACTCTCCCACCTCAACCAACTCCCTACATGTCACTTACTGCTGACCCCCATCAGTACCACTGGAGGACACCACCAGAGGCAGCAAGAGAGCCTCCTGTCTGCCCTGACTGCACCCATTGGGGAGACAGGTGTGAATCCACATGGAATAAATGTGAGGAATAGGTGAAACTGTCATTTCAATAGCACAGCTGTGTCACATGCTGTGTGGACAAAGGGAAGGAAGAACAACAGAAAACATCAGACAGGCAAATGGTATATATTAATAATAAAAATCAGCTGGCTGTATAATATTCAAGTACTACCATTTATATATTTGCCTGTTGCCAGCAACTAGCATGTGCTGTATATACTATTGATCCTATGCTATTATAAGCTGGCAGAACAGCAGTGAAATAATTAGCAGTCCCTGAGAGGGCTGTGAGTGCAGATGTTCTGTAAGACATGTGGACAACAGTAATGCTATGCCTAGAAGACCATTTCTTCCAGGGTGATGCTTCATATCTCTGTCATACTATAAATACTTTCATATTGTAGTATGCATAACAACAATACCTCTGCAAAAGGCACACATAAATTATTCATCTGCAGAATTCTATGCTACATTTTCATAATTTCAGTAAATGTTCAATACACTACATAATATGCAATACTTAAGCTAGGCATGAATACATTTACAGGGCCACAGTCTGGAATAGTGAACACATATATCAGCTACATATATACTGAATGCAATTAGAATTGCTGAATTAAAAGAAACAGTATGAACCACTTCACATAGAAAGCCTCTTCATTCACCTCTGATAGTCAAGGCCATTCTCAAATATAAACTTCCGTGGTATTAGTCGTGCCTGTACTGTTCACTGAAGTGAGATACATCACTAGTATCAGACTCCAACCTAGCAAAACTGTGCAGGGCATCAGCTTTATATTGGAAACCCTCATAAGAGTCTCTAATCAGGTGCTCCTGGTGGTCCCTAGTAGTGCTGAACACAAAAAGATCCCACTGCACAACCAGGGAGCATCGCCTCACTCTGTGACTTTGGAAGCCATGGTCATTCACCAGATCACATTCCTGAGAACTATGGCAGCCCTCTCACAGTCATGCCCCTTCATTTTTTTGGCATGTGGCATACATCTTAGGGCACCTTGTTAGCATGACCTGTCAAGGTGTTACCATTATATACATAAAATGCCGGCCTGGCAGGGTGGCGTTAAGGTCATGTTAAGGTGTGAACAGTAGTATGGAAAGTGAGGAATTGGAGCATGTTACCCAATTATGATAGCATAGCAGTAAACAGAGACAGAGGTATATAGTGCGGATAACATACTCTAGTCTAGTATTCCACAGGGAGTAGTGCAGCTTGGAAATGACTGAAGCTCATTTTCTTCATGGCACATGGCTATGTACTACCCTCATCGGCATCTCATGTAGGCTATATAAACTAGTGAACAGCGGCATAGAGAGGAGTTTTTAAATTGTGTAACAACTTTCAGAATAAATAAGTCACTCTAGTGCCATAGAGGGATAAACCCCTGACTACAGCTCAGCCAAACTGGGTTCAGTTAGATGGTTGGGTGACTGAAGGAGCAGCAGAGAGAGATGGGGGGGAGCCCATCCTGGGATGGGAAGATGGTTACATGGGTGTCAACAGTGACATCCTGGTGAAGACTGGGGTTTGTACATGGGGGGCATAGTCTAAGAAGAGATTAGAGTGAGAACATGGCTGAATTTCTGTGGAGGCAGGAAAGACACTGTTCACTCCTACTGCATACCCACCATGACATAACCATGTAATTGTAGGGATGGAGGGAGGAGAAACCAGGGCTAGGCTTTAACAGACAAAAAAACAACAGCTGTAAGACAACATTACCCCCCCCCCCCCAAGATGCCTTTAGGTTACACATCTGTCCCTATTAAAATTAATGTAAGTTGGGAAATAGAATGGAGTGAAAAGTAGACCCGGCACTGGAAGTGGGGCACTGGGAGCAGCTCTCAGAATGAAGCAGGGCTACATAGCATACCCCCAAAAAACTTTCATAAATATAGCCCTCTCCCCCATAAGTGCACACCAATCCCTGATAGTGCATGTTTGTGTGTAGTATATATTTTCTCTACTGCAAAAAAAAAGTTTTATCCAACAAGGAATTCTGAAACAAAACAACTTATAAAAATTAAAAAATAGATTTTAACACACCTGCTTGCACAAAATAAATTAATTATTTTTCAAAACTGCATGCCATGGCATGCATGGTGTATGTCTGGTTATACCCATGTCTCTGAACTATATAGAAATGGATTCTTGCCATGTTATGACTCTTTCTGTTGAATGGGTGACCCATATCACATTGGTGGAATCACACGTTGTGCTTCCATTGGAACATAGTGGTCTGTCTCCTATTAGTGCAGCTCTGTAACTGCACTGTAATGCAGCTTCCGTGGATAACCTTTATACACAGTGTTACTGCTTCTGTACTACCTTAGCAGTTCTTGTCATGTTGAGTAGTTCACTAGCAGTTTGTACCAAGCTGCAGCTCCTTGTTTGGTGTTCAGTAACATATACTTTGTCTGAAATTGCAGTGTATAGTTATCTATGAAACTGGAGATGGCTTTTTTCACCTGCAGTTTTACACAGTGAGCATACATAATCTTAACCATGTCTATGAATTTTCTTCCTGTGTGAAGACTATGCAGGTTAATGTACTAAGCCCATCACATCCAGTCTTTCTGCTGAATAACGCTACTATGAATTATGTTTAGTCTCTCTCTGCTGAAGCTCCAATTGAGACTGCATGTTTTATTCAGTGAAACTTCTTCCTCCAAAGAAACACATTCAGTCTTTCTCTTACCCTTCCAGTGAAAATATCCTTAATGCATTACTCTCATAACTGCACAAGAACAGCCCTTTTTGTTTTTAGTTTGAACTTTATTACAGAGCTCCTTTGTGCTTCCTCTACTTAAAAAAAGGGCCTTTGACAGACAATCACATGTTCATCTTTGGGAGCTCACAGTCCTCATTTTTTACCTCCAGAACGGCTGCACATCATATTATTTGCATAATGTGTGGTCAGCAGTGTTGTAGTGGTCACTGTGCTGAAGGTACAGCTTTCATGTTGACAAGCACAGAATATTGTTTCATTTATTGTTTTTTTTTCAGTTTTGCTAATGAAACACAATGGGACATTATCTGCTCCAACTTCACAGCTCTGTGAGGATTGGTTTTATCAGTCAGTAGTCACCATACTCAGATCCTCACTGCTATCTTACATCAGCACTTTGACCTTTTCAGATCAACACTCAGCTCTAAATCTCTTTGCTTCAGGATGCAGAACTTAGTGGGTTTTGCAGCTAAAAAAGAAGCTAAGACATAATGCCACTCATACTACCCCTAATGAAGACAGGGGACAGTGAATAAGTCATAAATCCACATGTAGGCTCACTGGGGCTGAATAAGTAGTTATCCAACAGTAGTGACTGTTTCTGCCATTTCACACTGCGCTAATCGGAGGAAGTCGGATGAAGGGCTCTGGGCTAACTAATCTGTGATATATAACATTAAGTATCCTGTTTTTTGCTTATTTCTGAGTTATTTATAGCACTTTTATTTTACTCATTGTGTGTGAGGTATTAAGTAGAATTTTCTACAGTTGTTAAGCATTTGGTTGGGTTTCTTTGTTCTGATTTCCTGCTAGGAGTGTATCATATAACTTGTTTGCATTTAAAAGCATTCTCTAGAGTCTCCTTGATTCTTTATCTGTTTAAACATTTCTGCAGTTTTTTCTACCTAAGTAGTGTTGATAGTGTAGCATTGTCCATATGCAGGCTTGTGTTTTGGGCCTAGTTGTTTGTTAGTAGAGGCTGTGTGGCTGGGCACATGTCCCAGGCCATCATAGCTTAGCCAAAGCCAGTATAGCATTTCAGTGAGAGTGAATTGTTTGTGGTCATTGGCTGACTGGGGTTGCCTGGACTACACCTTGGAGTAAGCACCTCATTGGTTCTTTCAAGCTTTTTTTAAAGTTGTTTCAGGTTTCAACTTTGTTAATTAAGAAGTTAACTTGTGACTGTTTCTGCCATTTCCCACTGAGCTAATCGGAGGAAGTCGGAGGAAGGACTCTGAGCTAACTAATTTGTGATATATAACATTAAGTATCTTGTTTTTTGCTTATTTCTGAGTTATTTATAGCACTTTTATTTTACTCACTGTGTGTGAGGTATTAAGTAGAATTTTCTATAATTGTTAAGCATCTGGTTGGGTTTGTTTGTTCTGATTTCCTGCTAGGAGTGTATCATGTAACTTGTTTGCATTTAAAAGCATTCTCTAGAGTCTCCTTGATCCTTTATCTGTTTAAACATTTCTGCAGTCTTTTTCTACCTAAGTAGTGTTGGTAGTGTAGCATTGTGCATATTCAGGCTTGTGTTTTGGGCCTAGTTGCTTGTTAGTAGAGGCTGTGTGTCTGAGCACATGTCCCAGGCCATCATAGCTTAGCCAAAGCCAGTACAGCATTTCAGTGAGAGTGAATTGTTTGTGGTCATTCGCTGACTGTGGTTGCCTGGACTATACCTTGGAGTAAGCACCTCATTGGTTCTTTCAAGCTTTTTTTAAAGTTGTTTCAGGTTTCAACTTTGTTACTTAAGAAGTTAACTTGTGACTATTTCTGCCATTTCACACTGAGCTAATCAGAGGAAGTTGGAGGAAGGGCTCTGAGCTAACTAATTTGTGATATATAACATTAAGTATCTTGTTTTTTGCTTATTTCTGAGTTATTTATAGCACTTTTATTTTACTCACTGTGTGTGCGGTATTAAGTAGAATTTTCTACAATTGTTAAGCATCTGGTTGGGTTTGTTCTTATTTTTGTTTCCCACCCTCCGTCCCTCTTGGTATCCTGTCTTTATACTTGGTGACTTTGCAGTTGCCCATCCCTACTGTAAATTTGATCTGGGACACTCCTCCCAGTCTAGTGTCATTACCTCAGTCTACCTATTCCAGGGAGAACATTTGATAAGGCCAACCCAGTTAGCTTCTGCTCCTCCTTTCCTCTTTCCACTTTACAAAAATAAATAAATAAATAAATAATAAAAAATATTTTCTAAGCTTGTTTCCTGCCTTTAATATAAGTTGTCTAGTCCAGATACAGATATTCTGTATCCGGGACTGTTTGTAAGCTCCTGAGCCCCCAATCCTTTCTGTGTTGGTAGGAAGCCTTCTAGCTTAATTTTGTTTCTTAGAACTAGCCAGTTTTCTAGTTTCAGTACCCAAATCTGTTTTTTGAGCTCAGCACTTGTTCAGAATTCATTGTAAGCACTAAATAAGCTACAAATTACTACAGCACTCAACTTTCTTCACTTGTCTAGAGGAAAACAGTTTTTAGTACTTAATAAATAAGCACCTATCCAGGCATGTCTAATGGTCAGCTCCCGGTGTTTTCTCCTGTCTACCTGATAAATCTGGGCATCTTGGGGCAATGCAGCAATTGCCTCATGTACACAGACAACCCTCTCCTCCTACCACCCAACACTACAACCTGTGAGAGATGCACTTATATAACCAAACTGGAAGCAAAGCTCTCTTCACCCAAGACTGGACGAGACAGTCAAGAGGAGAAGGTAAACACTTGCACCACACCACACTCATCACATAGTCCCTCAAAACCTACACCACCAAAACACACACATAGAAACACAAAACACACACCTACATTCACAGAGGCTCTCAAAACAAATCTACCCAAGCAGCAGGGACCTCCAAAGCAGAAATACAAGCAGCCTCCTCCCCCCAACACAACCCAAATGACTCATTGCCCACAAACTCAGTGTGCCACTCAACCACAGCCCATAAGGCATAACAACATACCCAACACTCTAGTCATAGGTGCACACTGATGTTCCACTCACCAGGCTAAACAAGGAGAAAGTTACTGTCAGCTGCCTGTCAGGTGCCAGGATCCGCCACATAACGCATGCACTCAGGTCACTCCACAGCAAGTACAAATATGACTGTCATTGTCCATGTTGGTGTGAATGACCTGAGATGTACATCAATGGACTACATGAAAAGAGACATGGAGGAGCTTTCTGAACTTGTAGCCCAGGCAGGTATGACCCTAGTTCTGAGTAGCATCCTGCCATCACCCAGAATGATGCCACAGTACAAGGGCGAAATGATTGACTTCAACAATTGGCTAAGCTTCTGGTGTCATTCTAAGGGGATCCAGTATCTGTCTGCCTGGGATGACATGATCAACAAACCACAATGCTTTGCCAAAGATGGCCTGCACCTGTCGCCCTTGGGATTCCGGACACTGGCTAAGGCTCTTGCCACCCCTATAGTGCCTTTTTTAGGCAAGATTCAAATGACAAAT
Source organism: Protopterus annectens (assembly GCF_019279795.1). Classification (NCBI taxonomy): domain Eukaryota; kingdom Metazoa; phylum Chordata; order Ceratodontiformes; family Protopteridae; genus Protopterus; species Protopterus annectens. The sequence continues at coordinate 200,219,429 of NC_056740.1, forward strand.
TCACCACTGTAACAGGTACAAGCAAGCAACATCTGAGGGTAATGCTACTTAATGCTAGATGTCTCAACCTCAAAATGCACTCACTCGAGGCACTCCTTAAAATGGAGAACATTGACATCTGTGCAGTGACAGGGACCTGGTTCAAGGGTCCAGAGAGCACACCTGCATTACCAGGCTATAATTCATACCACACCTTTCAGCCACCTAACCTGGACTGAAGCACTAAAGGCGGAGGCGTGTCCATATTCATTAAGGATATCCACACCTCCAGGCTAGTTGCTCAGCATAATGCATCTGAGATCATCTAAGTGCAACTAACTCTGAGCAAGACTGTAATGCAAATTGTAGCTTGCTGCAGATCCTCCACCATGCCCCAGGACTCCCACTCCTCATTTCTTGATACACTGGAAAATATTAGTCTATATCCTAACACCCTAATAATGGGGAATTTTAACTACCCCACCATTAACTGGGAAAACTACTCATGTACCAACTCTTGTGCTCAACATTTTCTGGAATTCATAAATTCCAATGCCTTGGATCAACTTATCCACACTCCCACCAGGGGCAGCAATATCCTAGACCTGGTCATTACCAACATGGGCAACTGGTGTTCCACACCAGAGGTCAATTCCTCGTTGGTCAGATCCGACCACAAGCAAATCACCCTAGACATCCACATCCCACTCCCACCCCCATTTGAGAAACCACCATAAAACATTTCTCCAAAGCCAACTTCACGCTTCTTAAGACAAAAGTGGCAAACTTCATGACTCCCATGCTTATGGACAATAGAGATACGACTGCTGAATCCTATACAATTGCAGTTTATAAGCACTTACACAAGTGCATGGATCGTGCAATCCCTAACAGAACCAAGATGCTATCCTCCAAAAAAAGCAAGCCAATCTGGTGGTCCCCTGCTATAAACAAACTCTACAGCAGAAGAAAGAAACTGTTACAGAAAAGAGTAAAATCCCATGATTGGAGGAACTCTGTGGTCAGCTTCAGTAAGAAGCTGAGATTCCTCATAAAATCCTTCAAAGCTAGTTATTAAAACAAAATTGCCACTGATTCTAAAGACAACCACAAAGCATTCTATAGCTATGTCAAGAATCTCAATGGCAACACTCAGATCTGCTCTGAGTTACAGCACAATGGCACTAAATATACAGAACCAACTGATATTGCCAACATCCTGGCAGATAGGTTCAGTGCTAACTTTACCCCTCACTCATCCCCTAAAGAGCCCATCTCTATATTGGAAGAATGCAAAGTACCTGTAATCACAGCTGCACAGGTAAAAAACACACTCTCCAAAGCCAAGAACACAGCATCCATGGGACCTGACAACATCCCAGGCTGCATTCTACATGAACTACAAAATGAACTGGCACCCCACTTAAGTACCATGTTCAATCATAGCCTCACCTCAGGCTTTGTGCCCACTGAATGGCGCACAGCAATGATTATCCCACTCCACAAAAGGGGAGCCACCACGGACCCTGGGAACTACTGCTCCATTAGCCTGATGAGCCTAGTCTGCAAGGCTATGGAGCGTATCATCATGGAACTTATAAACAATGACATTGGTAATCTCCAAACTCTGGATGCTACCCAGTTCGGGTTTGTAAAAGGCAGATCATGTCTCCTAAACCTGATAGACTTCTTTGAAGCGGTCACCAAAGCCGTAGATGAGGGTAAGGTGGTTCACACAGCCTATTTAGATCTCATGAAGGCTTTCAACACCATCCCCCACTCTGGAATTATAGACAAACTCACTAAACTAGGGATAAATCACTATGTCACAAGATGGGTGGCCAACTGGCTCACTGACAGAACCCACACTGTGAAAGTAGCAGACTCTAAATCCAACTTCAGACCAGAGATAAGTGGAGTACCACAGGGTTCAGTTCTAGGTCCTCTCCTGTTTGGTATCTACTTCTCAGAAGTACAGGCTAACACAGAAGATCATTAGCTAACAAAGTTCACAGATGTCTGCAAGCTAAGAGTCTTAATCAAAACTCCTAACGATGTGGACATCCTACAAAATGGCCTCACTGAGACAGATGCCTGGTGTCAAAGCCATGGCCTGAAGCTCAATGCCAAAAAGTGCATTGTCATCCCTTTAGGTAAAAACTCTGTACCCATGAACTACCACATAGGCGGTAGTCTACTTAACACTGAAAGTGTGATGAGAGACCTTGGGACACAGGTGGACAGTAGTCTCTCCTATGATAATCACATCGCCACACTAGTCAGGAAATCCTTCCACATGACACACCTCATCACAAAAGGTTTATCGTCCAGGAAAAAAGAGGCAATTGTTCCCCTCTACTCATCACTCATTAGACCCATTATAGAGTACAACGCCCCTTTTGCTATGTACCTCACAAGACATCTACAACAACTGGAAAGGCCACAGAAATACCTCACAAAGAGGATTACCGGTCTCAAACAGATGCCCTACTCAGACCGTCTCAAAAAACTCCAGCTTTACTCTGTCGCATATCACCTACTCAGGGGCAATCTCTGCCTAACATACAAAGCTATGTCAAACCCAGAGCTGCTGGACATGCTCCACGTAAAGAAATCCAAATCCCTCTGAGCTACATGCTCTAGGGACTTAAACCTTGTCACCACAATAAACAGAACATGCTGGAGGGATAAATTCCTGTCCCAAAGACTTCCCATACTCTGGAACAAACTACCTATCTATATCAAACAAAACTCCTCATTAGCACTCTTCAAGAAAAATCTTGATGATTGGATGGGAGATAGGAAATTCACCCCCCGGGGATCACTTCTGTGGCTCTGCTTGACAGGGGCACAGGAAAATAATTTTCTTGGGTGGCAAAAGCCAGGCTACCGTTTGGCTAGGCTTATATAGGCCCTAGGGCCAATAGCCTAGTACCTACCTATGAACCTATGAACCATCATTCATTGTAGCACTTTTGCTTTTGTACTTTAAATATGTCTTTTTCATTTTTCAGCTTTTACCTACAATAAGAAACTTTGTGATTTATGTTTAACTGGCCTGAAGTAACTGGAGTCACTGAATTCTTGATAATTAATAAAACAGCACTGCTTCTGGTGACCCAGATGAAAAATTTTGTAAAATAAAATGTCTGCAATCACTTAGGTTCATAGGTTCATAGGTACATACTAGGCTATCTGCCCTGGGGCATTTATAAGCCTAGCCAGAGTGTGTTTGGCTTTCACCACCCATTTTAAATTAATTTTGCTATGCCTTTTTTTGAGGTTAGTATACTGTGCCTCTGTCTAACAGTGACACAAAAGTGATAGCCGGGGTAAACCTACGATCTCCCATCCACTCAAGATTCCTCTTGAAGAGAGTCAATGTGGGACTCTGCCTAACCTGGACTGGGATTTTATTCCAGAGTGAAGGGAGCCTCTGGGTTATGAATCTGTCCCTCCAGCATGTCCTATTTATTAGAAAATTAGAAAATTAAAAAAAATCTAAGAAACAATTATTCAAAAATAAGAAAAGAACTATAAAATAAAGATTTTTCAAGGTAACTTATAATTGTTTGCATTTGAAAATGCTGGTAATATGTTTAGTTAGGTGATTAGAGTATATTTGCAAGATGCAGAGGTGAGAGTTGTTGCATAAGGGATACAGATGTTGACATACATGCATTAGCAGGCCATGAACTTTAAGCTTATAAGTACTATCACAGTTTTAACAGCTGAATTTGCAAAAGTTGACACTGCAGAAATTAATATACAGGGACATTGTTATGCCTACATAATTTGTCACCTATGTTTCCCTGATATGTTTTTCCTATAAACACTTGTTACACGGCTGTTATAAAATTAGTGAGTGATCATTACAATCATGTGCAAAGACTGAAATAAGTAATTTTGCATGTGGGCCAGCCCCCACACACACACACACATAAACACATGCTAATTCCACAGTGGCCCTGCTCTGGGGAAATGACAATTCCCCTCTGAAGTGGACAGTAGTCCCACAAGAATCTTGCATTGCAAAATATCTAGTCTTTGTCCAAAGTAATAGATAGCTTTGACCATTTGTATTTGGACAGTTATGGCTTCACCAACTAATCCTTGATCACATAAAGAGAAATCCACTGATAAAATTGTATGTAGCTGCTTGCAGCAAAAAAAAAGATCTATTGTCCATTTAATTTACCTTTCTCAAATTTTCAATTCTCTTTGTTGTTTTAGAAGGTTGCCTTTACATGCCACCTTCAGAATTTCACTTTCTTTCGCAATATCTATGATCATATTTTTATTTATCAGTCCACTGCTGTGATGTTTGTCTATACTCCGTAATGAATTTCTTTATCTTTTTTTTTCCTGAAGCACACTGTTCTTTCAGTCTTCATGTGATGTCCTGTTATCTTGTAACATGTTCAATGAAACAATTCAAAGAATACTCTCAAGTGTCCAGAATTTCAAACAATGTCCAGATTTTTTGCATTATATTTTGGTCTGTCCTTCATAAAATTTGTGGCATTCTGGCAAGTCATTGAGGACTGGATTTATTAAATAATGACAGATATTTGAGTTTCAGACTTCAAATCCTTCAGAAAGTGCATGCTAATGCAAACATCTGTTATTCTAGCAATGTTCTTAGTTTATAACAGCAATATTTAAAATCTGTCCCTGATTTTGGGACTTTGTAACCCAATATTTTTGGCTTTGTCCAGAATTCTTGTGCTAAGAGGTCAAGAGATATGATAGACATATTAACATAACTTTTAATAAATCCCGATTACTTAGATGTTAGTTACTCATTGTGCAGGCATGCCAAATGAAAAATAAAAACATGAAATACAGGACCATGAAATAGCTCAGCAACAAAAATAATCATTAATTATCCCACTAATTACAGAGATGCAGTTAATGTTAAGTGCACTGCTTTCACAGGCCACAGTATAGTGGGAGAAAATAGATACCTAATAGTTTGGTTATACAAATGTAAAAAAAAAAAAATCAATTACTGAAAATAAGAATTATGCCCCTGGGTGCCATTATAAGCTAGCACATAACTCATATCAAATGACACATCTTTTCAAAGTCTCCAAGTATACATAGCCACCACCTAGGGATGGTGACAGACTGAATATGCTATTAAGAAAGGAAAACTGGTAGATAATAATGTTGAACACAGTGTGCCTTAGTGATTGGTTGCTAGATATTCTTTTGGCTTTGTGTCATACAGTTAATTGATGATATCTGCTGACAATTTCATGTCAGCATGATAGCAAAATAATTCTCATGGGCCTATTAGCACATTAATACTGATGATTTTGTGAACAGCTACACATCAGTTCGAGTTCTGAGAACAAATACAGCAAATTATTTTGGTGCATAATAAGATTAAAGCAATTTTGCCAGAAATTTAAAGTTTTATAAGCTTCCTTTTCTTTTGTCAGTTACTTATAAATGGCTCAAACATAGGACTGGATATGTCTGTGTGCATATGTGTGTGTGTGTGTGTGTGTGTGTGTGTGTGTGTGTGTGTGTGTGTGTGTGTGTGTGTGTGTGTGTGTGTGTGTGCGTGTGTGTGTGTGAGAGTATGTGTATATATTTGTACATGAGCATGCTCTTGTATGTGCATGTCTGGATAATAACTACATGTGTGTGTGTGTGTGTATATATATATATATATATATATATATATATATATATATATATTGTCAAGCATTGTGTAATTATTTTTGTTAGTTATCATTAAGCTGCAATTCCTACTAACAACATGCTTCTTACTCTAAATTATGAATGCATATGCAGATATAATTTAAAATAGCTGATAATATTACAGTCTATGAAATTATGTAGTTATGACATATCCTTCTATGTAATGTGCTTAAGAAAGCAAATATTTAAGTTTTAAATTATCTAAATTACCTATATGCACACTTGTTACATTTATAATAGCTATGGCAGTACAAGGAATAATCTACTGAAAACATTTTCAGTGTTGAGTTATAAAAATAATAAAAAATATATGAAATCAGGTCTCCATTTTTAAACTATTTATTCTAGTGAAATTCTCTGTGATAACAAGCCAAGCAGGGTGAGCCAGAATCCCATATCTCCAGCAACAGTCTGCTGCTCAATATATATATATATATATATATATATATATATATATATATATATATATATATATATATTATATATGGGATCCTCAGATGTTCCATGGCAAACTGAGAGATATAACTCCTCCAGTATGTTCTAGATGTACCTCAGGGGCCTCCTCACTGTAGACCATTTCTGTTATACATCCTGTGAAAAGCAGTGTAGTGCATCCTCACAGGGTACCCAGACAACGTTCAACTGACTCCATTCAAATGGGGGAGCAGTGATGCTATTCCAAGATCCTCAGGTTAACAAGCTCCTCAGTATATCACAGACTGAGACTCACTATCCTACAAAGGAACCTCATTTCAGTCACTACCCAAAGCTTAAGACTACAGCTTAGGATGACGCTGTAAAATGACTATTAAATGGACAGCTTCATCCTACAATGCAGCTTTTGCTTCAACTCCCCAGTAAGTACCGTACAGTCCATCCTTTCAGTAGTGTCTGTGTGGCATCCATCTCCTGATAAACATTACAATCTTCCTTAAAGTAACTCATGAACAAGACCTCATGGTACTTACTCTGCTCTATTAATGGTGGTTGCAATCCCCTGACCTGCAGACAGTAACACACTGTTTCCTGAGGAACAGCATGACTTTGGACCTGGAAGCACTAGTTTTCATCCCATTTGCTCTTCTGTAACAGTGAACTACTTCACAATACACTACAGAACACAGTCTTTGAGGCTAAGAGGACAACATCTGCAAGAAATGAAAGGTAAAAGGATTTTGTTCTCAGTCCAGATCTCAGTTGTCCATGATAATTATGAACAGGGAAGAATACAAGAAAAACCCTTGGTGGTGTTCTGCTCCCACTTGAATATATCTGAAGTAACACTAAGAATGTAGAGACAAAGCAGTCTTCAAATACATTGACCAAATTACTCATAGCAGCAGCCCTTAGACCCCATGCTGTTGCAATACCTCCCACAAGGCTTTCCAAATGCTCTCTGCAGATCCACAAAACACATTCAGATAGTAATCAGAGGCGGCTTGTGCTATTGGACTGCAGGACTGCAGCCCCCCCTCCAGCTGTAAAATGAAAAGAACAGAAAACTAGCTGCAAGTCCTGCGCATGTGTGCTTTCGTATCCGGACTGCCATCTAACCAGTCTGGATTACAAAAAGAAGACAATCAGTGTAGATACCTCAGAAGTCTATGTGATAACAAACCACATATACTGCAAGGAGAATGGACTGCAATGTCTGCAGTCTACATAGCAAGAGATTGGCTCCCAGCACTCCTGGCTCATATTTAATGTACTCTGATTGGCTCACGGCATACACGCACTCTCAGACTGACTGCTGCTGCAAGGGATGAATGATGGCAGCTCAAGACTCAGACTTTTTCTTGTTTGATGCTGTAATTCAGAAGCTCTGCATGACCTCAGACTGATGCTCTGCAGGGAATACACTCTAGGACTGATGGGGTGGCTCGGAAGCAAGCATTCTCACTGGTAGGGAATATATATATATACAAATTGGTCAGTAATTCAGAAGCTCTGCAAGGAACACTCTTGGACTGAGGGAAATGAAGCAAGCAAAGGGGGGGTTGTGTAAAATGCCCCAATTCAATATTCCTGGTGGCTAGAGTAAAATGCCCCAATTCAATATTCCTGGTGGCTAAAGTTATTCAGGCTCTAACCCTGTACCTTGGATACAGGTGTCAAGAGCCTGAATTCTCTACCCACCACCACTACAGATTTTTGCTTCATATGTTTGTTTTGAATCTGATGACAGGCATTTGAATTTCAGACTTCATACATCATATGTTTGTTCTGAATCTGACAGGCATTTTAATTTCAGACTTCATACCTCATATGTTTGTTTTGAATCTGATGACAGGCATTTGAATTTCAGACTTCATATTCTTCAGAACATACATGGTAACACTACACAAAACCTTTTATTCTAAAAATTTTCTAAGTTTATAAGATCAATATTTGAAAATTGTCCCTACTTTTGGGGTTGTATTCCTCCATTATTGGCTTTGTCCAGGTTTTTTGTGCAAAGAGGTTGAGAGCTATGATCATAACTGAGAACTGAATTCACTGAATATGTTTGGGGGCTGTATTCCCCCATTATTGGCTTTGTCCAGGTGTTTTGCAGTAAGAGGTTGAAAGCTGTGGTGAGAACTGAATTCACTAAATGATAGCCATTTAAGTTTCAGTCTTCGTGTTGTTCAAGAAGCAGGTTATGTGGCATAGTGGTATGTTGCTCTGACTGTAGTGCATAGGGTCCTGTGTTCAAGACTTGGCAATGAAAAGTATGGTGGTAATATAATATTTTATTCTAGCAACTTTCTAAGATTATACAAGCATGTTTAAAATGTGTCTCTGGTTTTGCTGTGGGTTCTACTCCCACAGTATGTAGCTGCATTGCTGATACTGTACTGTGGTGTACTTTTAAAGGGGGTGGATGCACTGATCCTGAGAATGTCCTCTTTAGCAGAGATACCTAGTAACTATGTTTCTGTTATCAGTTTGCCATCCATTCCCTATTGCAATATTACTAGCTTATCATTTTTTAATGCAACATAGGCAATTTATTCCTCAAGGGCAACAGACAATTTATTTGTAGATGAAACAATGAAACATAAAGTTGTTTGCTAGCAGCAACCTCTTCATTAGTTACAGATCTCTTTAATGTAGAATGATTTAGATGTCTTTTGCTTCTGCAGAGATTGGGTATATTTACTGATACTGGTGGATTGTAGAAGTTTGAGTAGACTTTTATGATGGAAATGTTCTGAATTGGGCAGTTTTGTCATTATTGGTGCATGCATTTTGTTTCATTGGTTACTAGAAAAATGTTTAAAACAATAAATTTAAAATGCCCCCTAACAACTGTACTGTATTATACAAGGAATATAATTTAATGTAAATCAGGAAGGTGTTTATTGAGTATATGATCCACTCAGGTATGCCCCCTCCCAATTCTTGGTTGGATGTGTTTGATTAGGAACCAGTTAAATCAATTGTCTACAAGCACAAACCTTTTTTGTTACTGAATATTTTCACTGAGTCTGAATGCTACTGAAAGAGATGAAGCCAGATTGAAGCAATCACTTATATTAGATCTTCGTTTTTTTTTTTTTGGTGGGGGGGGGATACTTATTATCCACACCTAGGGAGCTAATTCCATCATGTAGGATTTCCGCCACGCAATTTTCCCAGCTGAACTATAACTCTCAACTGTCCAGATTTTTGCAGAATTAATAGATTTTTGCTTCTTATTTTTAGTTTGTTCCTCATAAAATTTGTGGTTTTCTGGCAAATCATTTAGAATTGAAGTCACTTAATAATGACAGACATTGAGTTTCAGACTTCATACCCTTCAGAAAAATGCATGCTAAAGCAAGACCTGTTATTCTATCAACTGTCTAAGTTTATACAAGAGCAACATTTAGTACTGTATGTTTGTTCCCCCAATATATTTGGCCTTGTCCAGATTTCCTGCATTAAAAGGTTGAGAGGCATGCGCAAATAAATCGATTTATAGAATTAGGTATATGCAAACCTCTCAACTGTCCCCGATTTTGGCTCAAAATGTTGCTCTACCCCTAATAATCCCTCCGCAAAATGGCAATTTTGGAAGAAAAGTGGAGGGTTTACAATTAATAAATAATTCTAATGATCAGAGTTACAGATTACTTTTATTTTAGAAACGCATGTAGATTCTCTTAATTTGTCAGCTGCTCAACTTAACAGTACTAATATTTAAAAAGTGTCCCTTTTTTGACAGGTTTCCAGCTGTATTGTGTGGCTATTTTATATTTTTGCATCACATTTTTGGTCCATTTTTCATAAAATTGTGTTTTTTCTGGCAAATTAGTGGCAAATCATTAAGGAGTGAAGTTAGAAAATATTGACAGACATTTGAGTTTCAGATTTCATACCCTTCAGAAAATTCATACTAATGCAAGCCCTACTATTCTATTATCTTTTTAAGTTCATAAGAGCAATATTTAAAAATTGTCCTTATTTTTGGGCCTTTGCCCCACTTCTGTTTATGGCTTTGTCCAGATTTCTTGCTCTGAGGTTGAGAGGTATGACAAATATGTCAGGGCCATCACCATCAGCCAGAGACATTTCAAATTGTGACATACTTGTTGTACCCCACTCCCCCATGTAGTGACTCTGGATGTGTCCAAGCAAGGCAAGGAGCAGTTATGCAGTGTAAGTGTGCAAAGTATCCCCCCATCCAAGGTAGGCACAAGTACTACAGTGGCTTTTCATCTATCCTTGATTTTGCAGAATGTTCTGGTTTTCTGTCATATATTTATACTGTTGATTTATGCTTCTTATTATTCAGAAAATGCATGCTGCTGCAGTGCGTGTTGCTCTGTGTTTAAGTAGCAATGCTTTAATGACCATCAGGTAAGCTTGTCTGCAATTGCAAGATGCAAGTAATCTTTAATAAGCATACTGTTCAAGAGTTATCAACTTTGAAAGCCTTTCTGGTGTTGCCATGCAGAGAATATTTACATAACTAGATAACGTATAAACCTTGGGTATTGAAATGCATATGACAGTATTTGTAATAAAGGACAGGATTACAGTATTTTCAGAGTCTCATTACATTTGTTGGAGACTTGCAGTCATCTTTGCAGGCCTTACCCATAAACAAAACAGAATGCCAATTTATCATGTGTGGTCCATAACCTGTGCAGTAATCCTGTAAGCAATTTATCTTGAGCTTGTTTCTTGTTTGCTGTTCATTTTTTACTTTGATCATGTTTTCCCCATGAAACAAGTAGATAGTTGTTGTCAGGCAGCACCACAGCAGGTCTTTTTTGGATAAGAAACATTTTTACAAGTGGGGGTAATCAGTATCACAGAGACTGCTACTTTCAGCAAGTTACCTGGCACTTTTATAAAGCTGAATATAAATTATAATTAAAACTACAGTGCAAAGAGAAGTGGTTTGGGTTGAGTGCTGCTTGTTTTTTTATGCTTTATTTCAACTGGCATTCCAGTAATGTATTTAAAAAGTAATTTATTTTTTCATGTCTCACTGCCTTTTTGTTTCCATCTAGATATTAAGTAAGCTGCCATGTAGCCAATGCACTGAAATTTTTTTTTTCTTCTCCACTTCATTTTCTCTTGATTGGACTTTCATAAATGATGGTTTGGCACCCAGGGCAGCTTATTTAATTAAAGTCCCAGTTTTGTGGTTTTGAGCATAGCTCTGCCCCTTTCTAGTTGGCCACACCCCTTCCCATTGACCCCCCCCCATTCAGCTGTCTCCTGAGGCCTACTTTGATTTGCAGTCACCAGCCGCCACTGGCATACAAACTCCTACATGCCCTCCAATATTTGTTAAGAATAAAGAGAGCAGATATTCAACAGCTAGTGTAACATTTATAATTTTTATCAGTATGCTTGTAAGTAATACAGACACTGCGGATGTGTTATTAACCTCCATAAGGCTTTTACTTTGACTGCCAACTACTGTATGTGTGTTCATGTAATTTGCAATACCTAGTAACATTACTGGGCATTTTTTACTGCTGCAACAGCACATGCTACATTCCCTTTGTTTAACAGAAAAAAATGTCCATAAAAGTAGTGTTGTATTACTTCACTTCGATATACAAGTGTTAAGATTACATTTATATTCATATGTCACTGATCAACTTTTAGTCCTAAGTTAACAAAAACATAACTTTTTATAATAATCAGTCATTGCAGTCAACAGGAATTGTAGCTGAACTACATAAGCTGTCTATATATCTGTCTGGTAGGCTCATTCACCATCGATAGATATTCTGATGGAACTAATAGTTTTAGATCTAGCATCAGTTCTAATCACTTTCTGTATTGGTTTCAGTGACTCTTTTTGATATAAAGATACCACTGACTGGATGACATCTCTCTGGAGCCCTGAATTCTTACATGGTTCTTTTTTATGTTTGTATTCTAGTGCTGTCCTAAAGATCTGCGGTAGTGGTGCTGCGGTAGCGTTGTCGCCTCACAGCAAGACGTTGTCCCGTTCGATTCTCAGCTAGAGCGTCTTCTGTGTGGAGGCATGTGTGAATGGGCATGCCTTCGTTGAAGGTTGGGCGTCAGGGCTGGTAACTCGGCACGTAAAAATCCACTACCAAAGATTAGCGGACCAGAGTTCCGCTGTGGCGACCCCTAACTGGGATAAGCCGAAAGACACAACAACAACAACATTCTAGTGCTGTCCTAGATTGCATGCATTCTTCTAGTTTAGGAATATTTTCCTTGAATATATGCCTTCTGTTTTAATGTACAGTTTACCATATTCTCCACAGACAATACAAGATGTTGCTTAGTTGTTTTAATAAAAACCACTGCTGTAGGCTGTTAAATTCCCATGACTGTTAAATTCTGACTCTGTCTGTCACTTTGCAGATCAGATAAGTTCCTGGAGTGTTTATTGTAATAACATTTATGCATTGGGTAATTCCCTTCCAACATTGTTTAGGTCTGCCTTTGTGATTAGGTATCATTTTTGCAGTAAAACTTCCTGTGTTCAAAAATTGTAAGATGACAGTCTCCATAGATTTTGTTATTGCTCCTTTTCATCTGAGTATTCATTGACTAAATAGTCCTGTAACCGGCTATAACAGTTACATGACCTTGTACATACATGTTAAAACTTCTACTCCTTTTTAAACCATTTAAATTTTAGCTTCAGAAAATACATACTTCAGTGCATCTATCATAGCACTTGCAGTATTCCAAATTTAATCAGGTTACTTTGAATAATATTCCACACATATCAAACATATTATTTCTATGAAATCAAAGTTGTGCCTACTCTAGTTCATGTTCTAATATGTTCTTTACATCTGGTGAGACCATGGTCTCTACCTACCAATAATTCTTCTTTTGGACTACTATTAGTAATAATTTCATAGATTACACTTTTCTAACCACTTGTTCTATCTGTCCTGATGTTCCTGGCCAACACATTATATCTCTTACATTTCACTATCCTAAGATGTTACTCATAAATTGTCATATGGTTAGGAATAATAGTCATGTAAGCTTAGATCAGCAAGCCTTAGTCAGATTATTTTCTATCTGAATAAAATGAAAGAGTGAAAATGTTTGCTTTCACTAACAATGTATTGTATCTCTTGCAGGTAAATGCATGCCTAAGTCACTCTTATTGCATTTCTGAAACTCACTTTTCCTGTGTCACTGGCAACTGAAGAATTACCCAAATAATCTCTAGTTCTTCTGTTGTCCTTAATTCTACACTAACCAACATGCTCTTCTTAACATATCTGCTGTATGTAGTTCCTTGTCTTGTTGGTATTTAAATTTGAGATCATGCTTTGGTAAATTAAATAACATAGGTTCATAGGTAAATACTAGGCTAGCTGCCCTTGCCAGTTTGCCTTTATGTACTGGAAATAACCTCTTCCATTTAGTTACAGATTTGCCTTGCCCATCATATGGTTGGTAATTATGTATTACCTCTAATGAGAATAACTGGGATATCTTGGACATATCCTCAACAGAGACTTTCTGATCATGCTTTGCAGGTGGTTGTGGTCTATTCCTACTGGTACTTCTTTGCCAAAACCATATTCACAGAGCCTTACACATTTATATACTACTAATAACAGCGCTTTTTCTGTTTAAGCATCTCTTTTCCACATCCACAAAGCATTTTACCCATAAGTGTTTGGTCTGTTGTCCTCTAAGGTCACACTTCCTACAGCTAGTAACAAAACTGACGTATTTACATGATGCTATTTCAACATAGTTGCTTCTGTTAATAGTTTTCGGAACACTTCAAAACTATTGCTGCTCTTAGTTCTATACTAAGTCTACATCTTGTTCCAACAGCTTTCTAGAGACATAGATTATTTCACACGTAAGACTCAGAAGCTATGCAACACATTGAATCATACTCAGAAATCTCACTTATGTCTGTTTGTCTTCTGGCACTGACATTTTGCATTTTTGCGCTGGCTTTTCTTGAACCTGGTATACTGGTATATATCCTTCTACTTTCCATCCAGGAATTAGTTCTTTTTTAACGCATCTTTCAGAATAGTTTGGTGAAAAAGATTAAATATGGTTAGATATAAATTATGAAAAATGTGGTGCTATGGTCTTTTTAATTTAGAGAAGTCAGAATATATTATTTCAATGGGTGGTCATAATTTCAGTAAAGTTAGTCCTTATAAATACTTAAGTGTCGATATTCAGTCTAAATTGATTATTGTTAAAATAAGGTTTTACAATGAGATGTTTCGATTAGTAAGAAATGTAACTTTTTTGTCTTGTGTGTTAATACAGTTGTTTATATCTTAAATCACCTTACATCAGACAAATATATAGAGTATAATTCAGTTTTTTGTGCGTACTCTAAAGAAGATTTATTTGTATTGGAACATGTTCAAAGGAAGTTCACAAGAGGGATTATGGAGTGTAAAAACTTCACATATATAGATCAACTTGAATGGTTTGGATTATGCTCAATAACTTATAAATGGTTGACAGATAAGCTTTGCTTAGCCTACAGAGCACTGCATGATGAAGAACTGAGAATTATATTAAATGTTGAGCTTCTTCAGTAGGGGAAATGTTTCAGGAGTCAAAAGTCTTATATATGAATTGCTAGATGTAAATCAAATAAACAACAACGTTTATATCTCAGTCAATTGTTATACTGAATAAATTACCTTTGGCTATCAAACATAGAACCTCATTAGACTTGTTGAAAAAAAATATTTAGATATATGAATGGATAATGAGGCAAATTAAATTAATCCAGAGTCTGTGCTTTGATATAGTTCTTTGGGCCTGAATGCAGAAATTGTAAACTATTAAACTATGAATTATTAACTATGACCTTAGAAAGTGACTAATTTTGCAGATTTGTCTTTATTTATATATTTGTTGTTCCTATGCTTTTTACATTTGTGTTTATTTTGGTCTGTTCAGTAGCTGTATCAGGCTTTTGTCATTCTCTTCTTGTCTCTGGTCTTACACTAACTGATTGGCAATTATGTTTATAGTAATTTCTAGTCATTTTGGTTACTGGCACAACAGCTGTTTTAAGTACCCTCTGTGCTGATAAGCTAGCAAATGGAAGTGCCTAGAAGTTATACCTTCATTATAGTGTTTTACATGTACACAGCTTGTAGCTTTCTTCATTTAGGGTAATCTGCAAGAATCACTGAATTGCATTTAATATTAAAACAGGTCAACATTTGGCTTAAGTGAAATCACTTCCTCAACTATAAGCAACAATTAATGCACTCTTTTAAATAATCATTTCACTCATCAATGCAAGTTGTGAATCTTACTCCACTTCACAGCAGTGAGCATAATAGCTATATTTCTGCTGCATTTACATGTTTCTTGAAGGCACATATGCTCTTTTACCAAATGGGTTTGCTTGGCATTCTGAATATGTTAGTAATGGACATGCTACTCTCATTTCAGTGCCTTTAATCCATAATGTCTTCAAATATTTTCTAACTTAATATTGTATTCTGAAACTATATCTAATTCAAATTCAACACTTAGTTTATTAACAAAGAATTTCTCTTGACAGTCTGATTATGGCATTACCTCTTTATTCTGATTTCACAATAGCTTATTCCTATAATAGTGGCAACAAACAACTTGTTATCATGTTTTTTTTTTATAGGATCATAGAATCACAGGAGGTTTCTAGGCTATTGACCCAGAGGTCATTTCAAACTTAGCTGTTTCATCCCAATGTAATACCATAAATACTCTAGTCAATACTCAGGACTGCATTTAGTAATAGCTGCCCCTGACCAGGAAGGTTGTGGGAGCTATCCCCAGTAAGAATTTATGGTGCCCCAGCCACTCGTACAGGTTCCTTTTGAATAGTGTCATATAGGTGCTCTTCTTCACATGAACTGGCAGCCTATTCCAAACATGAGGCAGTTGCTGGGAGAGAAATCTGTCCCTCCAGCACATCTTATTCAAGCTGCAGGCCATATTTAGTTCCCTGGGATGGGTAGCTCTAATTGTGTTTGATTTATGGATATGCAGCAAATTCATTAGGTTTGGGTCTGAGATTGTCACCACTAAGAAGTCTATATGATACTGAGTACAGTGTCAGGGAATTTAGCCGGTCTGTGTAAGGCATGTGCTGGAGTCCCTTGATCTTCTTAGAAACCTCTGAAGTCTCCCCAGTTGCTGCAGGTGCTTGGTACACTACATGCCAAAAGGGATGTTATACACAATTATGGCCCTGATTAGTGATGAGTATAGAGGGGTTATAACCTCCTTTGCTCTAGAGGTGATGCCATTGCTAATCGAGTGTGCTAGGTAGAAAGCATTCCTTGCTATAGTAGACACATGATGTTCAAAGCTAAGGTAACCGGTTTATGTGATCCCAGATCTCCTACCAGTTTGTAGGTACATATAATTTTTTTATTAAATTATCACTTGTGACATAGGCAAACTTAGATTTATATAAAAGAAAACAAACCATAATTACTTGTTCATAGTTACAAATATTATACATCACATATATTCTTTTGTACAACATAAGCAATCCAATATTGCATAAATGTGACAGTCTGTGCCTTCTCTTAAAATTCATTCCTCCTACAAAACATTTTTCTGCATGTCTTGTTCCTATAACTTCCATTTTTAATTTTTAATTTGCTCCTACCCTTTTCTAAAAATCCCACTTTCCATTCTTATATCTCTGTTACAATATTCACTACTTTACTTCAAATACAGTTGGTTTAGGCTATGATTTCCATTTTCTAGTAACTGCATTTTTGCCAGCCACCAGAATTAACAAAACACAGTCATAATATGTCAAGGCCACAATGGTGATCCTGTATCCCTGCTAAAAAAAAAATAATAATAATAATAATAATAATAATTTCCCTAGTTTCATCCATTTGCTCACCCAGTATTTCTGACAGAGTCTCTGTAGGGAATTTTTAAAGTCTTCCAACTCATTACACTCTTATACATATGTTTCCAGTTACCTCTTTCTTCCCCATCACACCTCCAATATTTGTCATCTACCTGATGAAAATTTCTTTGGAGTCTGATTCAGGTATAAAAATACTTATGCACTCACTTCCAAGCAAAAATCCTAAATCTTCTCAACTTTGTTACATATTTGGGAGCCATACATATGTCCTCCCATTATTTCTTTGTGAATTGCTTATCCAGTCTCTCTTCCCAATATTTTCAAACCTCCTTTGAGTGATTCCTACAGCTATCACACTATATTTTGTATGCCCTACTAATTATCCATTTTAACAGCAGTTTCTGTTCTAGAGTCACAACTAAAACTTCTACCAGGGCATGTATTTCACTTAGGCTTTCTCTATCCCTTTCTCTTTGCACATGCTCTAATGGCAATCCCTTAGAGGGAAGGCAGTCCCTAACCTGCAGTGCAAATGTTTTCTTGGCTTCTTCCCATTCTATTACCTTAACCTCTTCAACTATTTGTTCCTAATACCTTGGTTCCATTGCCAGTTTCCTCCAGTAAATTCCAGCCCCTTCTTGTCTATTCTCTGTATTCATAAGTGCACTCATCCCTATCAGCAGAATCTCCTTTCTCCATTTCCATGTTCGATTAGTTCTTATAATACTTTCTGCTATTTTATGAATATAATATTTTGTATGATTAGTGTTATTCTCCATAAGGAGCTGCATCCAAAATCTTACTCTCTCCTTATTTATTAAAATTGCACCCTGCTTTGTCATTATCTCTTTCCACTTTGAATTGTAGCTTTCTGCTTGTGTTATGTATAAGAGCTTTACCTGTGCATTTGTAAAATATCCCTTCAAATCAGGTAATCCTAAATCACATTTGTTCTATTGGAAGGATCGGTTTATACCATTTGACTCTTGCCCTCTTCATCTCCCAGATAAAATTCTTCGTCTGTGTATTAATTGCTGACCACAACTTCTCCACTGATTAACAAAAGTATGCCTGACCTGTGTATAAAACTAAAGTGATTGAAAACATTTTTACTGCTTGTATCTTGCTATCCATACCCATAGACGAGAGCTTCCAGTTTATCAGTTTTTGTTTTATCTTTTGTTTGGTCTCTTTCCACATAGCCTTAGCTACCATAACAGCACCCCTTTTAATCAACACTCCTAAATACTTCATTTTGTCCTGTCTCTATAAATATGGATACTGCTGAGCCAATTAATGTGTGGGTATGGGTCTACTTTAAAACGTCAACTTAATAGAACATCAACTTTCAAATCATTGAGATGACGATGCTGAAACTTCAGAATGCAGAACTCCTTGAATGTCATAATTTCACTCCAGGAAACTAACCACAGAGCCACCATGGTGAGCTTTACCCTGTTCTCCACTGTACTGTGATCTCAGAGTTGGTATATTTAGTTAGTGGGGTGTGGGGGTTGAAGCCCCCCACATTGTTGGGTTTAGTTTGCTTCCATTCATATTGTAGTCATTGATGACCCAGTAGTTAGTTTCCCAGAGTGAAATTCTAACATTCTGGGAGTTCAGCATTCTAAAGTTTCAACGTTGTTGTCTTGATCATTTGAAAGTCGACGTTCCGATAAGTCAATGTTTTAAAGTAGACCTGTGTGTATATAGTTTACAGCTATAGCCTTTCTTTTATCTTCATTAATTTTACATCCTCAAAAAACATGAAACTGTCTCAGAATGTTCCACAGTGGTGACTTGTCTTTTTCTGGCTTTATTGGGTACAAAATAGTATCATCTGCAAATAAAATTAACTTTTCTTGAGTACCATGCCAATTAAATCATTGAATTTCTGAGTCCTTTATTTTCTTTGCCAATGGTTCTAAATATAATGCAAATAAAGGGGGAAGAGGGCACCCCTGCCTTGTTCCTCTGTTCAGACACAGCTTATCAGAGAGAAACTGTCCCACTTTGATTTTTGCCTTTGATCCCTCATATATCCTCCTTATAAATCTTATTATTGTATCAGGGAATACAAATGCTTCCACTGTCCTATTCATAAAATCCCAGCTTACTCTGTCAAATGTTTTCTCTGCATCAAGACCCACCACCACCAATGGTATTTTCTTGCATTCTGCTTCCTTCTTGATCATCTTTGTTGTATTAATATTGTCAAATGTTTGCCTCCCTTCCACAAAATCACATTGATCCATATCTATCAATTTTGCAACACCTTTGCTATTCACTTATCCATTACAGAGTAAACATTTTATAATCATGATTACAAACTGAAATGGACCTATATGAAGCTAGATCTGATGGGTCTTTGCCATCTTTAAGTATTACAGCCACCACAGTTTTTTCCAGGATGTTGGTGCTTCCCCTTCTTTTAAAATACTGTTACACAAAACCTTCCAGATCTTTATCACTTTCTTCCATCCTAGCTTCTAAACTTCCACCAGAATACCATCGATTCATGGAGACTTTCCAGCAGATTTATTATACCGCACCATTTTTATCTTATCTCCTCCTATCTTAACTATTAATTGTTGAGCCTCATATACCTCTAACCTTGGCATATTTAAGTCTTCCATTAATATTTCCATTTGTGTTTTTTCCTGATTTCCACATTTCTCTGCTTTATACAAATCTTCATAAAGTTTCCAAAATATCTCTAATACCTCTATGGGATCTCTGGTTACTTTTCTTGTTATATACTCCTTAAGTTTGGCTACAACTCTTTCTACTTACCCCATACATACTTACTGCTTATGAACATCAGGACTATTGTGGTTTCCATTACCCAAGAGGCAAACACACTGATAGCACCATATAAGTTAGATCACTTGCGATATCCCCTAATGTCTAACTCCTCACAACACCACTTACCCTGTAGAACAAGATACATCAATCCAAAAAAAAAAGATACCAAAATCAAATTATCAAATTCCTGAAGCTGACCATTAAATCTCAATGGAACCTCATAATGGATGACGACATCCACCCAAACCCTGGCCCATTCTCAACCAATGTCTCTAGCCCCAGTACTACCACTCAAACTTTAAACAAACCTCCTAACTCACTCCTGGTTAGCCATTTAAACATTAGGAGCATAAATAATAAGGTTCAGCACCTTCATGCCCTACTAGATCATCTTTCCCTGGATATTCTATGTCTCACTGAAACCTGGCTTAAACCATCAATGTCAGACAATGAGGTTATACCACCGGGGTGCAACATATTAAGGACTGACCTTGCCACTAAGAAGGGAATTGAGGTAGCTATTCTATATAAAACCATGCTTGAGATGTCCAGTGTCACCCCACAATCATTACAAGTTGACACGGCTGAAATTATCATTACTAAGCTTAATATCAATAAAAATAAATGCATATACATAGTCTGTGTCTATATTCCCCCAGGTAATAATATAACAATTCTAGAATACATACTGGCTGTCAAATAGCTACCCCCAAGAAACCATTGTTCTTGGAGACTTAACATAGACTGGATCACCTGTTCCTCAGAACCCCCTATTCACCATATCAACCTTTATAGATTCACACAGGTCATATCCTCTCCCACTAGGTTAAGTAAACCTAACAATAAAGAAACTACCCTAGACTGGATACTTATTAATAGTCATCCCCTCATGTACAAAGCTGGGACTCTGCCAGACGATATAAGTGATCACTTTCTCACCTATATAATCAGGCAAAAGACAAACATTCCCAACCAACCCATTTATAAAACAATTAGGAACAAGAATAACTTTAACCTCACTAACTTCCAAAATTAATTCAAACAGTATAATTGGTCTGTCCTAAAACATCTGCCACTAGAATAAGCTGTAAAATACTTTGATAGCAAATTCTTAGCTATCTTAGATACCCATGCCCCATCTCATTCTATTAGGAGTAAAACAAAAGCTGCCCATGGCTTTAAGTAGAAACCAGACAAAAAATCTCACTTAGAAATAAAGCCTGGGACACTTGGTGAGCCATAAACCCCCACAGATCAACTTAGATACAGGCAGCTAATAAATGATACAAAAAATCTGTTATGACTGACAAAACAAACTATTATTGCCACCTACAACAGAAACACCAAAATAAACCCCCCAAATTTTGGGCAGGTATACCCAGGCAAATCTACCACCCCTACCCCCTCAACTTCTATCGAAAAACCTCCAGTTGAGGTTGCCAATGCCTTCAATAGCTTTTTTACAGAAACTATCCAGCATCTAGCTAGTCAATTATCCCCCAGCTGCCCAAATCCAATTGTTACTACATCCAGTGCCCAAATTACCTTTAACTTTCAACCAGTCTCAACATCATTTATCCAAAAACTAATTAAAACATTAAAACCAACTGCCCTATCAGCTGACCTCCTCCCAGCAGAGCATTTACAAAAAGCAGCCAGTGATGTAGCTTACCCAGTATCCATCCTGATCAATAGAACTATATCTGAAGCTTCCATCCCCTCCATCTGGAAGATAGCCCGTGTTATCCCACTCCATAAAGGAGGCAGCTCCTCTGAGCTCTATTATTATAGACCCATAGCTATCCTGTCTCCACTTGCCAAAATTATGGAGAAATGCATACACAGACAACTCCTGAAATATCTTCTCATGAACACTCTCCTGACAAACTCCCAACATGGGTTTAGACCATACCATTGCACCACCACTGTCCTTCTCTCCTTCATTAACATTATACATCAAAACCAAAACAATAATAAACTTTCCTCAGCCATCTTCTTAGACCTTTCCAAGGCCTTTGCCAATGTAAACCACCAAATACTTATACAAACACTGGAAACCATTTCCCTAGATACCCAGGCTATCAAATGTTTTCAATCTTACCTGAGTGGTAGACAACAGGTAGTCCTATGGAAAGACAACCTATCCACCTTGATACCCATCACGCTAGGAGTCCCCCAGGGCTCCATCTTAGGACCCCTCCTATTTTTTATATTTATAAATGACCTACACAAAGTCATCTCAGAGGATGCCTGCATTCGATATGTGGATAACTCAACTCTAATATGTTCGGCCACATCTCCGACAGAACTGCATTCTTTATCCAAAAAAACTTTTAACACAGTTGAAAATTGGCTTCTTAATTGCAGTCTCATATTAAATCCCAACAAAACTAAGCTTCAGCTTTTCTCTCCATCTCAAAGGTTTACCTTACCGACCAGCACCATTATTTCACCAGACCCCTCGACCAAGCTCCTAGCTGTGATAGTTGACAATAACCTTAAGTTTGACTTGTATATTAACCATATGATTAAAACAGTTAATAAAAAACGTGTCTCTCTATACAAGATTAAACCCTTCCTAACTCCCCTAGCTAGGGCTGTTATTGCCCGCACACACCAACTCTCTACCCTCCTCTATGCCTCCCCCTTACTCACAAACTTGAGTAAAAGTGACTTGAATAAATTCACTAGCTGCTATAATCACATTGCTAGATTTGCAACTGGTACAGCCTATAGAAATCACCACTGTCTAAACATTAATTAGGGTGGCTTAAACTACCTAATCTACTTAAAGTCAATCAAGTCAATCAACTGGTAATTGCCCATAAGATTCTCTACCAGTCCAAATATACTCCTGTTCTTAAAAGCCTTATCACCCCATACCAGAACCTCAAGACACTCCGATCCACTAACAAAATGTTAGTTTACATGCTCAAAACTAACAACACAGCTGGGGATGCTCTATTTGCCAACTCCGTAGGCAAAACATGGAACTCACTCCCTGATGACCTAACATCAGAACCCTCTTTATCCCAATTCAAGAAAAATCTTATACTATACTTTAAAACACGATGGGTATGTTCTTGCTTTACCCCCGATTAACTTTTACTCTCTCAGCTGTATGCCTAATGAGGACTTCCTGCCTCTAAGTGCTTCTAAGTGACTATATCCTAGTTATTTGGTTAATAACCTAATAACTTTGTATTAACTTGTGTGACTGAGTTATGTTTTGATCCTTGTAATGAATGTAAGTCTGTTTGGAAATTGTAAAACCTGATTTATATGTATATATGAAATAATATTTTGTAGTATGTATGCAGTATGTAGTTTGGAGCTTTTCTCCCCAGGCCTCTGCTGAAAATGGACATGTATCCAGTTGGACTATTCCGGTCAACAAATGTAAAATAAATAAATAAAATAAATACTTTCTGTTGCCTAAGTCATTGTGCTAAAAGCTTTTGTGCTCTGGAGTTATCATCAGAAACAGTTATTTAAAAGCAATCTTTATTAACTTATGCATATTATCCAGGTTCTCCATTATTTTCTTTTTAGCACTGTTCAGTTGTGCCTCTTCTTGTTCTGTGAGATTCCCCTTATTCTGCAATACTTTAACCTTTGTCAGCTCCTCTAAATAATTCTTACTACTTCTTAACCATATCTCTTTTTCTTTTATTTCTACCCTACTTTTAAACTCCACTTTTGATTTGTCCTGTTCACTAGGTGTAACTTCTGAGTTGTTTTGTATCTTCCCTAATAACTCTCAAATACGTTCCACCACCCATTCCTTAAATTTCTCTGTTTTCAACAGTTAGGTGGGGAAGCACCAGTGTCTCATTTTTATTTCATTACCCTGCATTTTCATTTGAGTTATTATTGTTTCATGGTCTGAAATAGTTATTGGGTGTGTGTCAAAGCTCTCAATTAAATGCACATGTTCCCATGAAATATAATTTCTGTCTATTCTAACCCAGTTATTGTATCTTGGAGAATAATAGGTACTTTTTCTCTGAGTTCCTTCTACTGAATTCACGTCATCCATACCAAATATTTTCATAAATGTCTTCAGAAATCTACCCACTTTTGTTATATTTTCTCTTCTAGGTCCACAGATAATCAGCTTGTTATCATGTTTTGATTCAGTAACATACACATTCTTTTCAACATTCTTCTTTTTTCTTTTACACATCTTTCTGAAGTGATTTGTTTTACCACAACTTCTAGAAAACTGATTAAATGCTAGACACTTCCTCATCTCATGCTTACAGTCACACATAGTGGACAAGGCTTGAATTTTAGCTGCTTCATACTTCCCGTGCACTTCTTGGCTTTCTTTATCATTGTTATTATGGTTAGACAGCATTTTCACTTCATGCATCATTTTCACTTTATCGTGTGATACATTTTATCTTCAGGCTTCTTTTTCTTCAAGTAATTCCTTTAGCACTGTAAAGCCACAGCTTTTGAGAAGTTCAGACCTATTTCTCTAAAACTCTTTCCCCTTGTTTGATCACTTTTATACCACACACTAGCCTGCCTCTTATCAGTGAATCATGTATCTCACTAAGTTTAGAGTATTTGGATTAATTTTTAGTGCAGCAACATAAGAAACTATAATTTTCATTGCAACCTGCTTCTGTGTAATGAATAATTGAGAAATGTCTGTCAGACTTCATCTGTGCTCACAATAAATTATTTATCCTTTATTGCTTATATTACATCTTGCTTCTCTTCTTAAAAGGCAGATGTATTAAACACCATCAATACTTCTTCCCCTGTGATAACCAATAACTTAACTCACTGTATCATTTTTGACTTCTTATCTATTCTGTCCCCATTAAGAAATAAATCAAATTTCTGTATTCAGAGCCTGAAGTTTTCTGCCGAGTTATCTTGTAATGAGAGGATTTTTGGTTGTTGCAGTTAGACCACCTTTCATTGAATGAATAATATACGTTTCTCATGAGTTATGTCAGTGAAAAAGAAAATGGAGCCTTTTCTGTTTGAAAAAAATCATTCATTTCAGACTGAGAATTACATTTCCACATTACAGCCTCCTCAGTGACTCAAAAAGAGTAAACATGTTTGGTATTGATGCAGCATAACATTTCTAGTGTTCATCATGATGTGTATAATGACAGAGATACTCAGGCTTGGTTCCCAGTGTTCGTGATGTCATTACTCTGACTTTTCTGATGCAAGTAAGACCATTTAATCTGAATTACCCAATAATGTTGATTTATATTTCTTAAAGCTACAGTAGTACATGCCAGGAAAGAATCTACATTGTTCCTCTTGAAGAAGAATCTGAGCTATTGAACAGTCCACTTCCCAGCATGTTGATATAGTTTATTTTCCCCAGGTAGACTGAGGGTAGGATACCAATATGCTGAAACATACATTTCTGCTCCCATTTTTGAAAATGGCACTACCATCACCCCAACTTGCAATCCAAAGGTATCTCCCTCACTTTCCATGCAATATTGAATAGGCATATTAACTATGACACCCCAATAAAGTCTCACAGTTCAACATTTCTGATTGTAAATCCTCACTTACTGCAGCCTTGTACTAGTAAATTGCACTGAAGAAATCCTTCCTTGTATAATTCCAAATGCTGATGCACATATATTGCATACAATAAAAATAAAGTACAACTTGAGATTCATTTCAATTCACTGAAGCCGAGATCAATATTACAGAAAAACAAAACAAAACACTGAAGGCTACCTTCAATGATAACTCATAAAAAGTAAGAAGGTACAGGGGGCAACCCTACTACAGTTCCCATCTCTGGGATTTTGTCTCCAAATCTTCTTACTTAAAAATTCTAATTCCTTGATAGCACAGCTATGGAGAAAGGGAAATACTTTGCAATTAAAAATAAATAAATAAAACCTCATACACCATATTTTTAGCAATTCACCACAACAGAAATTAATTAAACTAGGATGTTAAAAATTCCAACAAAAACAAACAAAGGATAGAACTTGATTAGATAACAAATGTTAGGGAACAGAGTTTCTTCTCACATATTTTTCAGTAAAGTAGTCTGTATTGATATTTATTCAATCATTGTTCTATCAGTGAATTTGGTTTCCATGACAGGACATGATCTTTACAATTTCAAGAAGTCTTTAGATGCAAAGCAGTTTACTTATATTGGTAACAGCATGCCACAAGACCTAGCTGTTGACTCATAAATGTTAAAATTTCCAGTCCATATATCCAGTTCAGAAATATATAACATAAAAAAATTAAAAGAAAAGAAACAAAGACCTACTAAATTTGAATTATTGTGTTAATAAAATAACATAGATTAAGCAGCATCTCCTTTAATGTCTGTGTAAATGTATTTTTGAGTTTCTAGAAGCTTGAGCAATTTCTATTGATTTAGTCCTGTTGACCCTAGCTTACCTTCCACCAGTTTGTGTTCTCTAGTATTAGAACCTTACTCAGGCTATGTTTTTTTTTCCTCAGTTAAAAATATTACCTACTTATTTGCTAGATAATGACTATGATCACTGTATGGGTAACTGTTTGACTCTTTATTGGGAGTCACAATATAGTGAGAATGAATTCCTGAAAATAAGGATTTACATCATTTAAGTCCAAGATTGTCTTTTCACAAAATGTTCCCTGTTTTTCTGAGGTATAGCAATCTCAAAGTTGGTATACAGAAGTATGGGAGTGTGTGGGGGGAAAGCCCCCCCCCCCACCAGAAAAAATATTAAAAGAGAGCAAAATTGTTTGGCATTTGCTGTTCTCCTGTATTTTGGACTTTTTTTTTTTTTTTTTAAATAATTCTGGAGCTCGCACTTATGCATCCCAGAATTACAGTATGAAGCCTACTGGATGACTTTTATAGCACCATTCTTGAAATCTGAAGTACAAGAATTGAAATGTTGCTTTTATCCTCACTGCCAGTCATACTTTTCATCAGCTAGACAGCCATTACATTTATCTCTTCTTACTTTGATCTCCACATCCACTCAGTCAGCATCTTCCTTTCCAGGACAGGTATGTATCATGTGTTATTACTACATTTCTATTTGTACTAAGACTATGTAAAACAATGACAAGACCATGGTAGTGTGTTGTATTTGCATTTCTATTTGTATTTGATTTTATTCTAGTCAGGTAAGTTTAATGTATGTTGAGCTTGTGCACTTTAACAAGTATGTATCTAATTTGTAATAAAGAGGAGATAGTGCTCACCTTAAACTCTGAGGAGGTGAGACTTTAGCTTAAGAAGGTGAATCCTAGGAAGGTTGCTGGACCAGATAACATACCTGGCAAGGTGTTGAAGGGGTGTGCTGATCAGTTATGTCTGGTACTGACAGACATCTTCAACTTATCCCTTGCTATGAAGAAAGTTCAATCGTGTTTCAAGGATACAGGCATTGTACCTTTTTCGAAGAAACCCAACCCTATCTGTCTCAATCACTTTAGACCAGTCACCTTAACCTCAAACATCATGAAGTGCTTTGAGAGGATTGTAAAAAAACATCTATCTGTGGGTCTACCTAAGTCCTTCGATCTGCTCCAGTTTGCATATTAGTCAAATAGATCGACTGCAGATGTGATATCAGTAGCACTACACCTTGCACTAAAACACCTAGATGGGAAGAACAGCTACGTAAGGCTGCTGTACATCGACTGCAGTTATGTGCTCAACACTATGATACCAATGCAACTGTTGGATAAGTTCATGAAACTTGGGATAAACAAGCACCTATGCAAATGGATTCTTGACTTTCTGATTGGTGGATCCCAATGGACATGTGCTGGAAACAACACCTCTCAACGCATAGTCCTGAATACTGGTGTTCCTAAGGTTATGTGCTCAGCCCCTAGCTCTTCACCATCCTCACCCATGACTGTACTGCAAAACATAACTCAAACCATATTATAAAATTTGCTGATGATATCTCAGTCGTGGGTCTCATTAGTGGTGGGGACAAACACAACTACAGGGATGAGGTGAACACTTTGATTACCTGGTGTGACAGGGACAATCTGGACCTGAATGTTAATAAGACCAAAGAAATGATTATGGACTTCAGAAGAAAGGCAACAGTTCACCAACCACTCACTATCAAAGGGGAGAGAGTAGAGAAAGTCAAAACAACCAAGTTCCTGGGCTTTCACATCTCAGATTACCTCTCCTGGACTGTTACTATCAACTACATAGTCAAGAAGGCTCAACAGAGGCTTCACCTCCTGAGAAAGCTCAAAAAGGCCAGGCTCCCACTGTCTGCTCTTACCACTTTTTTACAGAGGAGCAATCAAGAGCATCCTCACTAGTAACTTCATAGCATGGGTCGGAAACTGCACAGTTGCTGAGAAAAAGAAATTACGGAGGGTGGTGAGAGTAGCTGAGAAAATCTTGGTCACAAACCTCCCTTCCATTCAGGAGCTTTTCTTTACAAGAGCAAGAAAGAGAACATACAGAATACTAGGTGATTCAACCCATCCAGCCCACAACTGGTTCTCGTAACTTGCGTCTAGAAGGAAGTACTGCAGCTTCCACTGTAGGACTATCAGATTCAGGAACAGTTTGTACCCTACAGCTGTGAGACTTATTAACTCAGACACCAACCATAATACCTGATACACTGAAGTCTTTTTTTTTCATTTAATCCTGCTGTTCTGAGCAATTACCACCAGCATTACTATTATGCAATATGATGGCTATACTGAGTCATGTCTAAGGTTAACAAGTGCAATACGGTAACTAAACAGCTGCTATTCACTAGTCTCTATTTATTCTCTATCTTAACAGTGAAGGGTTTGGTGTTGGGTATTTATTTATTATTTATCATTGGATAATGGGTATTGAGTGTGTTTATGTAATATGAACTACCTCTTGTGTGTCATACCTGTTGTTATTTTCTTTCTTATGTTATTCTGTGATACCGCTGTATCTATATTATTTGCACTGCATTTCTGTCATGAGCTGACATTTGTAATTTCATTTAGGCTGCACTTGCGTGGTCCTAAATGAAAATAAATTTCTTTGTATCCTTGAATCTTGAATCTTTCAGTTGCTGATGCTTTGGTATATACAGCATTTTTTGATGCACTAGTTAATATGATGAATGCTTTTTAAGTTATGGTTTGATAATGAGCTTATCAGAGTAGTGCTATATTCAGATTATTTGCTCTATTCAGCTCTATACAGTGCATTACCATGGCTGTCTATCAGTATACCTCCTGCAAAACCTATTTTGACCTTCATTTGATACTTTCTTACCTTCTCTCTATTCTTAAAATACCTTATATTCTCTTGCTCTGACTCATTGTGGTCCTTCCTTCATCTCTTGCAATAAGTTAGCTACCTATATATTAACTTTATTGTATCCATATAACATTTCAGTTTAGTGCAGGTTTTCTCTTTTCTTTACTTTCAGAGCCTGTGGTTACTACATCAGTTCCTGATGCTGAAATAGCAGTAGTTCTGGCACAAGGCACACCTCTATGAAAGTTTTCACTGAGAATATTGTTCTTGTGCAAAATGTAAACAAGTTTAACATGAAGAGGCTTGCTGTGTATTAACTATAACTAATCAAATATCTGCCGGCCCATTGCTGGAAAGTGACTGTGACATTCCCCTCAAGGAGTAATCCTTGCAATCTAAGGACCACTTATTAAGTTGACCACTGTCCTTTTTCTTGACCAACAGATTACACCATATATGCCAGTTACTTTGCCTCCATAGTTTCTTAGGTGTTTGCATTCAGTACATTAATTTTGTACTTTGTGCCTCCTTGTTAATTGCACTATATTGGCTATAATCTGCTCTCTATAATAATTGGCCTGTGGGTGGGTAGCTTGTTACACTCCCCTACACTACCCTAATTCCCTTTCACCCCACCTTACTCTTTCATACTTTCCATATACACATATTACTTGTGACACCCACTTCCTATACTTTCCCACAACTTTAGTACTATCATAGAAACATTCCTGTTACTGTTCCCCTCTTTCCTACTTCCATCAAACATTTAGCATCTTTCCAGCTGCCATTACCCCTCGCATACTGCTTTGCACTATATCCTCTCCTACCTAGACCCCTCCAAAACTATACCGCTAGTTTGCATTTGCTCCCGAGCACAACTTCCTCTTCTCTACATCCCTGCAAATTTATCTCATATATTATAATCAGAGTATCTCTCATCTCTTCCTCTATAATATCTCTCAGCCTTCTCCTTATCTAGTTATACTTTTTATACCCCTCTACCCTCAATCTCTCTTTCTCCATACCCAATTAAAATAAGTACTTTTTTCTTACTACCCTTCCTTATATACTTATTTTTCACTGTTAACAGACTCCTCACCATATAAATTTATTCTCATTCATATCAATATTCCCTGTACCTACCTATCAATGCCTGTATCTACCTATCAATCCTATCATCTAACTGTACTTTACTCCTCCCATTAATCTCTACTACCTATAACTGCAGCCCTCCATGCTCCTCCCACCACACACAGTCATCTATCCATACATCCTTCTAAATCCCGAATATACCACTACTTCATCTTCTATCAGTAGCATTTCTTATGACACTCACACTGTCAACCAGCTATCACTAGTCTCTCTCCCACTTGTTACTTACCTACATGTACCACACAATACATAAACCAGAATACCACAACACATTTCTCTAATATCTCCTCCAGCCTACTCTCCTGAAATACAGGTAAGCAGTACATGCTCCACCATTATCCAAAATCATCTCTAAACACAAGCCCAAATATAAGTGACTTTTCAACAGCCACATTGCTAACTGTACAGTAATACTGAGAGGGGATATACATTCTGATCCCTCAGTAGCATAACTAGGGTAGGTTGATGGGGGCAACTTCCCCAGGTGCAAAGTGTTGGGATATGTCAATGGCAGATCCCAATCACTCTTGCATACCAGTTTTTAAAGCTAGTGTTGCATTTGCAGTCAAACCTGAGTGCTGTAGTGCTCTGTTTGTGTAGTCGAAACTGTGACAATTTTCTACAGTTTAAAAATAAAAAATACATTTGTTTTTAATTTTCTATTTGTAGCAAGCATTTTGCTACAGTTTAAAAGAGAAAAGATTACTTATTTAACTAAAAACTGAGTGCTGTAGTGCAGGGTATAAACTTTTTTTTTTTTTTTGCATTATTTTTAATTCAGGAAGGAGGGGCAGGGGCAGAGCACTGAAATGGGACCTGACTGGCTGGGATGGGGGGGGGGGGATAATGTCCTTTTTCTGGCCACCTCACTGTTGTGCCAGGAGAAGGAGTGGATTTTTTCTCACATGGATTGGCTACTATCTGCAGGAAGATAGCCAACTGGCATGGCATCCTGCAGTTTTGCAGAAGTCCTTTTTCTTTTTTGTTTTGCTCTTCAGTTGAAGAGCTGAGGGGGTGGGGCACTAGTCCATGGCACTGGCACAGGGCACTGTTTGAGCTAGCACTTCTACAATCTTGGACCCACTCATCTCACCCCATATTCCACCAAACCAGCCCCCACACATCCCTAAACAGCAACAGGCTACATCTCCAGCCACCTAGGACTACACAGTAATCTAAGAACATACCTCTCAACTGTCTAGATTTTTGCATGATGTCTAGATTATTACCTTATATTTTTGGTGTGTTTGTCATAAAAATTGTGGTTTTCTGGCAAGTTATTGATGATCAAAGTCATTACATAATGAAATACATTTGGGTTTCAGACTTCATATCCTTCACAAAATGCATGCTAACAAAAATGTTTTATTATAGCAACATCTAAAGAGCAATATTTAAAATCTGCCCATATTTTTGGGTCTTTGTCCCCCCATTATTTTTGGCTTTGTCCCAATGTCATGTGCTAAGAGATGGAAAGGTATGCCTAAGAAGTCTCTATCACAAAATCACAGAGGTTCATTCATTTACAGTCCATTACTCCCCTGATCTCTTCATAGCCATAGAAACCTTGTTAAGGTCAATTCCCATAACTACAGAAATACTCCCACCAGGTTACAATATGCTCAGACTAGACAGAGCCAACACAAAAGCAAATGGAGTTGATTTTTTTCACAGAAATGTTTAGATCTTTCTGCTTACCATGATACTATACCCACTTTCAGCAATGCTAAACTTTTCACCTAACGCCTCAAACTGAATACTCTACCATAGAGCTATACATACCACCTGGTAACAGCATTCCAATCCTGGAAAAGATCCTTTTCCTGAATCTCAGCTAACATAAGACTGCAATCTCTCTTTCTAGGAGATGTTAACATAAACCAGTAAAAGAAATCCCTAGAAAATGAAACAAATTCAATCCAGTTTTCAAATTATCAAGACTCCAACTAGAATTAAAAAGGTCACATGTAAAGAATCTATCATTGATTGGATTCTAACATCAACCTCAGTAAGACTGCAATCCATCTTGCTAGGAGACATTAACATATACTGGTTAAAGGCAGCCCTAGAAAACCCAACAAATTCAATTAATCTCTAAACTGATCAAGACTCCAACTAAAATTAACAAGGTCATATCTAAAGAATACATCCTTGCCTGGCATCTAACATCAACCTCAAACAATGCTGCCGCAAGTGGCATCTTACCTGAAGAGTCTAAGTGACCACCAGCTAAGCTACATAATCAGACACCCTAAACAGCCACATAAGGTTAATCAATATTGCACAGCCAGAAACCTCAATAAAGTCAATAAAGAAACTTTTACTTCCAGGCTGCTCCAGATCAACAGGGCTCCACTTAAAACTCTTCCCCTTGATAAAGCAGTAGACACATTTAATGTAATATTTCTAAATATCCTGGCATATCAAACACCATTAAGAATCAAAAGAGTTAAAAACAAGTCAGGCCATGGGTTAACTAAAAAAACAAAGCAGCTCGTGCAACTTAGAGATAAAAACCTGGAAGTTGTGGCTATAAACTAGACCTCAAACATCCCTGCAACAATATAACCAGTTAAGCAAGCATGGCAAAGAATGCATAAAATTGTATAGAAAGGCTTATTATAGCAACACCCAAAATCCATCATAAAACAATCCAAAAAGTCTTCTGGAAATCAATAAATGCATTGCTTAATCCTGGAAAATCAACCCAACATAGTCCATCCCTGACCAATAGCTCCCAAGACACTGCTTCACAGTTTAACTGACATTTTATAAATGTAGTAACCTCCCTCCTAAAAAAAACAAAACTACCACAAATCCAGCCATCCCACAACAATCACTGAAGCTAAAACAGAGCTTCACATTCACTCCAATTATGTATGTATTTATTTATTTATTTATTTATTTATTTAACATTTTTTTTTATAGGGAAAGTCTGACTTGGAACAAGCCTTTCAGCAGAAGCCTGGGGAGGAACACTCCAAATGCATGTCTCTGCAATGTGGGAGGAAAATGGAGCATCTGGAGAAAACCCACATGAACGCAGGGAGGACATGCAGACTCTGCACAGAAGGCACATCAGCTGAAATTCGAACCAGAAAACCTATTGCTTTGAGGTGACAATGCAAACAGCTGCGACCCTGCACCATCCATAGTGCCAACATCTACAACTGAAAAATACCTATGCACCCTTAAGACCATAACATCTTCCCCAACCAGCTTCCATCTAAATATTTCAAACTTGTTGCAGATAGCCTTGCATATCCTGTCTCAATTCTAATAAACCACTCTGTCCAAGAAGAATATGTCCTCACTTTATCCTAAATAATGCTAAGTACCCCTCCATAAAGGTGGCTCAACAACCGACCTCAAAAATTATAGACCAATAACCATTCTCTCACCATTATCCAAAATCTTGGAAAGATGTAGTCACTCTCAACTTTCTACATATATTACTTCTTATAACCTCCTCTCGCTCTCTCTCTCTTACAGCATGGTTTCAGACAAAATCACAGTACAACCACTGCTCTTCAAAGGTTCACAAATATAATAAATCACAATAGAAATTCAGGTCTTCTGACTTCAGCCCTATTTTTGGATTTATCCAAGGAATTCAATACATTCAGTCATCAAATTGTCCTAACCAAACTCTTCTTATGGATACTCTTCATTTATTTAACTGTTTTTTTTAATTACCTCATTTATGGGTCCCGAGCATGTCTGTCCTATCCTAACCAATCTCAACTCCTCTCTATCATCCAAAATAGTACAAAGCTACAGTAAAGTAGCTAAACTCGCAACCAGCTAAAAATATAGATCACATCGCTGCATCTCTCTAAAATAACAAAACTGGCCTGAATGAAATAATTCTCTGTTGTACTCACAATTAATTACAGCCTTCAAACTACTGCATAACCCTGAAAAAATTCCCATCTCTTCATTCCATCATTCAACTTTAGACTGCTAAGAGACCTCTGTGTTCCACTGACAAATCATTACTCTCCATATCCAAATCTATCTCCATATCTAAATTTAACAACAACGCAATATAATTCCTGTATTGACACTGCATTGCTAATAGCTGGAATACCATTCCAACTCCACTTAAGAACAAGTCAAGAAAACAGCAACTGTGACACAAAGTATAGCTCCAATTCTCATAAAATACAGCTTCCAGATTTCACATGGTACAAGCAAATATTCCTTTATTAATAGGTAAGCGCTTTCACCACTAACTGTGGCTTCCTCAGACCATATACATACTACTAACTGACAAATACCCTCATTAAACTATTAACACCCATTACATTCAAATTCTCATTCAACAAATTAACACTGTTCTTTCAGTTACACACCTTCAATGGGCGGGATCATCAATTGAACCTTTACATAATTTAAAAACATATTTACTATAAACGTATGTTATATGGCATTTAATTAAAAAACATTTCAAAACTTCTAAAAATCATTCCTTAGATATAATCATGCTACGTGGTCTCACATTATTCAACATATTGCACATTCCATTATATGCTATCAATTTCATTAGCTCAACATAACTAAAAGTAAATGTAAACAATAGTTTTTCATTATATTTGAATACTTTGTTTTTACATAACTGCATCATGATGCAAGTGCGTTCTATTGAGCAACGCTGTATAGCTCATCATTGTATGCTTTTAAGAAATAAAAAAAAGTTAAAATAATACTCTCGCTTTTCATTTTATGCTAGCTGTATAGCGTAAGCACATCAAGCCTATGCTCTGCGTTATCACCATATTCACAAACCATTTAAGGTAACCAGTTAGCAAAATAAGCAAGTATATCCAGTTCACTATGTATGCTTAATCACTCATTCCAACATAACTTACATTATCTAATGTTGCATCATCCTGCACTTAAAGCAAATAAATTAAGGTATTCCTTTGAAAGCCTAATTTAGATACATTAAACCCAAGTCTTGTAATCACAGTTGATTTAGCACACATTATTACACAAAGAAACACAATCAATCTAAAGCGAAAACTTCTTACATATTTATACATCACCATCTAAGTCCTTTGAATCTTATTCAACTTGGTAGTCCATTAACAGTTTATTTACAGAGCTTTCCCAGTGATTCTTCTACTAGTTACAGTAGGATCATCCTTTCGCTATACGTCTATGCGCAACTACATGATGTCAGGACGCCAAGTCTAGGATGTATACTGTTGCTATGTCAACGGACCACATCTAAGCAATCCAATTTTCAGAGCATTCAAATACAAATCACACACGCTATTTTTCATTCGTGCATAATACAATAAAATCAGCTTTACCAGTTCTACATGATAACAGACTCACACATAAAAAATTTGTTCTTTCTAAAAAAACAAACGAACTCAAAAACTCATGGAATGGTAACTAAACATTTCCATGATAACCACAGTCAGAATCATACATTACTATTAATATATTCATATCACCTTTTCAAAATAGAATTAAAGCTAAAGTTCCTTAGAAATAATAGTAAATTACTATCTCTAAGCACTCATAACAACCATAATATAAATTAAACCATTAATAGAGATAAACTTTCATTATATTCTTATACAAAACTGAAAAAGTTAACATAAAACAGCATTTTATATATATATATATATATATATATATATATGAGAAAACGTATCTGGCCAAGAAGATGGACTTATACTTATATACTAATGTTGGATTCAAAACAAAAAACTGAAAATTAAAAATAAAATGCAATAACATGTATTTCATGACTAGCATTATATAAGCTCCCACACACAGGCGTATGCATATATATATATATATATATATATATATATATATATATATATATATATATATATATATATATATATATATATATATATATATATATATATACATCAAAAGAAAAACTAGTTGAATGGTAGGAGAAAGCTGAAATAAGCAAATACGAATAACGTAAAGCTAAAGCAACTAAAAACTTTAATATGGTAAGCGCTTTCAGTGGTAAAAATATCCCACCTTCTTCAGACCCAGAACAACATAAAACTGATGCTTATATAGCTTGTAGTTAATTATCAATTAGTCATTCAATCAACCAATAAAAATAAAACCAGATAAAAGTACAATATTTAAACAGTATGAAACCTGCTCTAAAATGTTACAATGTTAAGTACATAATACTCAATTTATAAATAACATTAAATATATATGTATAACATGTGTAAATGTTATACTAAAAAATCACATTTTAAAAAGCTACTAGGGCAAAACTGAAAATGTATAATATGTGATAATGACATAAATTTACTGTAAGAACTAAGATATTTAGCTAAATATAGACACATAAAAAATATATAGTAATATGTAAAAAATAAATAATTAATTGCATGCTGGTTAAAGACTTGTTAAATTGGTGCTAATATGGCTATATGAATTGATGCCAAAACTCTCTGCTGCACACAACTTAATGTACCTATCTCATCTCCTTTATCTTCCTTGTGTCTCCTCCCTACCTTTCTTTCTTTGGGCTGTTCTAACTTTTTATCTTCCTATGTCCTAGATTTTCAACAAGTCAATATAGTAACAAACATTCTTACATAAAACTGGACAAATCTATGCATACTGATGATGTTGCACTGCATATACCTCCCTGGATTAAAAAACTATATTCCCATACAACACTGTTATTTTCACTAAAACTGTTTGGAAGCAACATAATTAACGTCAAGGATGTCTAAATAATGGAACTGTTGCTCATGATGAAACAATGCAAATGATGTCCATTATGTCTGTATGATGGAGATTTTCTCCCTGGACCTTTGCTGAAAAAGGGCACTACTCAGTTAGACTTTCCAATGCCAAATGCCAATGAATAATTATTTAATTATTTAATTATTTATTTTACATTTGTTTACTGGGAAAGTCCGACTACATATGGATCCCATTTTTTTTTTTTTTTTTTTTGCGGAGGCCCGGGAGAAAAGCTCCACAAAGATGAGTACAGCAAATACAGTAAATACAATGCACATGTTAATAAAGTACAGTACAGAGTCAAAAAGTTAATAAAGGGTAGTTTTAAGGCTAAGAAAAGGAGCAAAAAGTAAATATACTATAAGCAGCGCACTGCGTTACAATAAACAATACAGTTGAAAGGACATTTTGTTCAGTCATTTGGTTACATTCATCAGTGGCTAATACAGAAAAATACACAAAGATTGAGTAAGAGTATAGAAAGGAGTTGCTGCAAGCTTTCATAGAAGGTTAAAGTATAATATGATCTAATTAAGTGAAGTTGCCCATTAGATCAATAAATAATCTTTTTAATGGCCTAAACTCCCACTCCTTGGTAGGTGGCATGTAAACTCCCTTGAAAGAGGGCCTACTTTGCCTTCCCCATTCTTGGCACTGTATAGATTCCTGCACATACCCCTTGAAATGCTACAGCATAATGCAGCTTAGAAACACCAGCAGACATCCCTGGTACTCCATGCTACTGCCTACTTCACCAAGGGAGAAATTGTAGTATCAGATTAGCAAACCAGACCATCTCCCATGGGATGGGTGAGCAAACATTAACCACTCACTTTCTTCCATCTTAGTTGGCTTCTCTAGGGCCCAGGCCACTAATCAAACCTAAATCATTTGAACTGCAGTCAGAACCTTAACCCTGTATGCCACAGAGCTGACCAAAGCCTTGAAAAGTATTGGTTTGACCATGTAGTCATTAGGTCCTTTAAAAACGTTTTAAATGCTCCAAGTTGAATTGTTTTGTGAACATTTTTA
Source organism: Protopterus annectens (assembly GCF_019279795.1). Taxonomy (NCBI): domain Eukaryota; kingdom Metazoa; phylum Chordata; order Ceratodontiformes; family Protopteridae; genus Protopterus; species Protopterus annectens. The sequence continues at coordinate 200,257,402 of NC_056740.1, forward strand.
ATGCTGGCATATTTGGTTGGCCAAGGGGGAAGAGGCAGTTCTGCAGCAATAGGTGCATGACCTTATCCATAGTAAGGGAGGGGCAAAAGTTTCTGCAGCTTTGTTCAACATTAATCATGAAATGACTTTGCACTTCAGATACCAACTAGTAATGCAGGAAAAGACATTTGATGATTGACTTGAATTTTAGGATGAGTTAGCATGTTAAAGCCCCACTAGTAGTTACTTGTTCATAAAAAAATATATTATGTGATGCTGTAGGGACTTGCACCTGATAACAGTGATATACAAAATGAGTCTGTTAAGAGGACGATGGAATCCATAGTTTTATCATGTTGCTCTTGACATTTATCTGAAATGGTAATATGGTTGAGTAGTTCAAACCTTTTGGCATAAATCAAAACTGTTGATATATTACAGTGTTTTCAGCTAGTTTTGAGTTGTGTGATGGCTTCTTTTGTGGCAGATTTGCTTACTTACACAATCAATTAGATGTGATTATGACTCCAGTATATTGTATGCCACCATTTGCCTACTGGCAAACTACATAAAGCCTTCCATTTTGAGACTCCAACCTAACTCATCTAAATGAATTGTGCTTTGCAATGTTCACTTTGTCATTGGAAAACAATATGAAATTTCATCCCTTTTGATTGACTCCCAGATTTCTAGCCATTGCTAAAATATATCAAAAGAATGTCATTAGTACACCCGAGTAATTTTCATAGCTGCTCACCCATTGGTACAATACCCTGGGTGACGTGGGAATGCTGAATTGAATGATGTTTGCTATGCAGGTGTTCTATCCTGTATCTGTGACACAGATTGATAAAAGCTCTGACTACAGCCCTGGCTATGTAAGAGTGATTAGTGCCTAAGATGCAGGTAGAGAGAATGCACATCTCCATCCTGAGGTGGAGGGGGTGGCGGTCACTGGCAACTTGAGCTATAACTCTACTGACCCAACCTCTACTGGGCCAGTGCAGGAAGGACATGAGCATGTCCACCCAAGCCGATGATGGTAACTCTTGTCAGTGCATCTTTTCATGGACAAAGGGGCACAAATAGTCCTTCTGCTGACACAAGGGCTTACATCACCACTGGGAAGGAGTTAGGCCAGTACAATAGAACTGCCCTCAAACTGGGATGCTAATGAGGGTGCTATTAATCCTGCTGTCTCCCTGAATGACAGTCTTCTCCAGCCTGCTGTTGCCCAGTGCATCTAAGGATTTCTCACCACTGGAAAATGAATGGGCATGTTCTAAGATTTAAATAGATAGTAGAAAAATATAAGAACGTTTAGATGCTGGCTACATCAACAGGCCACCTGTACCAATTCAAACAATTATTTTACATTGCCAAAGGATTTAAAATTGCAACAAATGTAACCCCTTCTAATGACTTTTGTTAAACACTGAAAGTAATAAGTAAACTAATGAGACAAGCATCTTAAGTAGCTACTTGCAGGTTTGAGCTTTCCAAGGTGGTCTGATCATGATAATGATGATGGTGAGAATTATGCGCACCCTTAAAGAATCCATCCATAATCCTCAGTTCGGCAATGCCACACTAACCATGACTTCAGCAATGCCACACTCAGCATCACCAAATTTTTGAACTTGTATGACCAAGACTTTGGCAAATATAATCATGATGATTCGATTCCAAACAGGGGAAAACAAAGCAGTGATTCATTTCAGAAAATGGGGGGGGGGGGGGTAATTTGGTTTAGTATGTTAGTAAAGGCTGTTGAAAAGCATGACTTCCCTAATCTGTTTTATATATGTAAGCATAGAATTCTCATAACAAGTGAAGCAGCTGGGTGATAGAAATACATGTTTTGGAAAAGAGAGCTAACATAGAGATTCATAGGTTCATAGGTTGGTACTAGGCTATCAGCCCTAGGGCCTATACAAGCCTAGCCATAACAATTTCCTGTAGACGTAAAAGATCTATATACCGTAATTCCCCATAGTATTGGACTTGAGTGGATTAGAGAGTTTCTTTCAGCCAGAAAGGTAAATGATAATATCATTAACCTGGTTGAGACGCTATTGGAATTAATCCTCTCTTTTAATTTCTTTGGGTTCGAAGGTCGCACATTTGTACAGACATCAGGGGTGGCGATGGGTTCACCCTGCGGAGGGGCTTACGCGAATTGTGTTTTGGCCCAATGGGAGAACATTCTTTTGTTCCAAGACTCTATGTTTGCCTGGTACACAAGGTACCAGGACGACATGTTTTTATTATGGAAGGGAAGTCCAGATCACATCCCTTCATTTATTATAACCATTTCTAAATTGACTAATTTTTTGGAGTTTACATTTGAATTTCATGACACCTATATTAGTTTTTTGGACATTTTATTATACAAGGATAAGTCAAATTTTAGATTTAAAAGCAACATTTATAGGAAACCAACACATTCTAATGGTTTCCTACACTATTCTAGCTGTCACCCGTACCATCAAAAGAAAGCGGTTGTCAAAGGGCAAATGCTAGGATGGTAACGGATGAAAGAGATTTTGTTGTTGAATGTACCAACCTTTTCAATATGTTTTGCAATAGGGGATATCCTAGCAATTTGATTAAGGAGATCATGGAAGAAGTTATGCACAAACGTAAAGTAGGACATTTTAGCCCTATATTAGGAGCTGAACCTGTTGTTCTTGAGACAGAGGATGATGGAGATAGTAGGTCGCATAAGCCCTCTAATAATCATTCCAACTACAACCTTAGGTTTTTATGTACTTTTTCCACAGACCACCACTTTATTAGGGATATATTGTGTAAGAATTGGAAATTACTATCAAATGATAAAAGGATTCAGAGCGTTTCTGGGGTTCCACCAGCAATTACATTCAGAAGAGGGGTTAATTTAAAAACCCTCTTAGAAACTGGTAGACCTAAGCTAAAAAGATTGACATCGGGTATGGGGAAGTGTGGTTTCTGTGGACAATGTAAATTTGTCAAAGAAGGAACCATGGTTATAGTTAACAATATTGAATACAAAGTAAAGGGCAAATACAATTGTAATCCCAAGGCAATCGTTTATGTGGCAAGCTGTTTAGCATGCCACGCGTTTTACATAGGAAAGACTGAGCGCAAGTTAAAACAACGTATTTACGAGCATTCTTACGCTATTTCAAAAAGAGACACAAACAATGCTTTGGCCAACCATATTATTGAACATCCGAGCCACCAGTTTAAGTTCACAGTGCTTAAACAGGTTGACGATGCCCCTTACACAGGACCATGGCAAATACATATGGAGATGGAGGAATTGTGCTGGCAGATTAGAACTGCAGCTTCCTTCCCTCCAGGTCTTAATGAACAGATTTCTATTGCATGCATCTTGAAAAGACTAGCTCAGAAGAGGTAAACAAATGTAAGAAACATTTCCTTCGTTAAATTTTTAGTGAAGTGGTTTGGTTACCTATATTTACTTAGGTTGATTTTAAGGTGAACATTTCCTTGATGTTTTAGGTTAAGTTATATGTGTTCATTATGTTTAAGAGATTTTAGTTCTGCTGCATTTACGAAAACAGTTCGATTGATGTATTCATGTGGCTCTCATTATGATTGTAATTTTATAATGTTGAATGTTTACTATTTTAATTAACTTATGGGTCATGAAAAATTTCCTTGTAAGATGGTCACATTTGATTTAAAGGTAAAGTCTAGTTAATTAAGGTTAAGTAGGGAAATATGTTAATAGCTATCACATGACTATCTTAATTGATTTAAAATGAGGTTTTGCTTGTGAGTTTCTGCATTTTCTTTTGTTTGAAATCTGAAGAAGGAAGGGTATTGACGCTTCCAAAAGCGCTAATAAAACAGTTTTTATGAAATAGTTCTTCAAAACTGTCTTTATATAAGATTTAGTTTAGCTCTCGGCTAAGTATTCCACTTTTTGTGTTTACATAACAATTTCCTGGCTATTTCTTCCCACACTATTTACTTCCCTGGACCCCTGTCTAGCAGGGTGACTGATGTGATCCCCGGGGTGAATTTCCTTTCTCCCATCCAATCGTCAAGGTTGCTTTTGAAGAGGGCCAAAGAGGCACTCTGCTTGACATGTATGGGCAATCTATTCCAGAGTCTGGGGAGTCTCTGGGTCAGGAACCTATCCCTCCAGCATGTTTTGTTTATTGTGATGACAAGGTTTAGATCCCCGGATCATGTGGCTCTGAGGGATTGGGATTTCTTTAAGTGTAGCATGTCCAACAGCTCTGGGTTTGACATGGCCTTGTATGTTAAGCAGAGATCGCCTCTGAGTAGACGATATGCAACAGAGTATAGCTGGAGTTTTTTAAGCGGTCAGGATAGGGCATCTGCTTTAGGCCTGTGATTCTTTTAGTGAGGTATTTCTGTGGTCTTTCCAGTTGTTGCAGATGTCTTGAGAGGTACATACCAAACGGGGTGTTGCATTTTATAATGGGTCTAATGAGGGATGAGTACAGTGGGACAATGACCTCCTTTCTTCTAGATGAAAAGCCCCTAGTGATGAGGTGTGCCATATAGAAGGATTTCCTGACTGTTGTGGCGATGTGGTTATCGAAGGTGAGACCACTGTCCACCTGTGTCCCTAAGTCTCTTATCACACTTTCAGTGTTTAGTGTACTGCCACCTATATGGTAATTCATGAGTACATGTTTTTTCCTAAAGGGGATAACTATACATTTCTTGGCATTGAGCTTGAGCCCACGGCTCTGGCACCAAACATCTGTTTCTGTAAGGCCCTTTTGTAGAGTATCCACATCATTTGGGGATTCAATAATGGCTCCCAGTTTGCAGTCATCTGCGAACTTTGTTAGCCAGAGTCCCATAGTGTTGGCCTGTACTTCAGAGAAGTAGATGCCAAACAAGAGCGGTCCCAGGACTGAACCCTGAGGTACTCCACTTGTCACTTGTCTGGAGCTGGATTTGGAGTCAGCTACTTTTACAGTGTGGTTTCTATCAGTAAGCCAGTTAGCAACCCATTGGGTGACGTAGGGATTAATGCCCAGCTTAGTAAGTTTATCTATGATTCCAGAGTGGGGATGGTGTCAAAGGCCTTGGCCAGGTCTAGATAGGCTGTGTGAACCACCTTACCCTTGTCCTTGGCTCTGGAGACTGATTCAAAGAAGTCAATCAGGTTCAGGAGACAAGATCGGCCCTTAATGAACCCAAACTGGGTGGGGTCCAGTGTTTGAAGGTTGCCAATGTCTTTGTTTATAAGTTCCATGATAATACGCTCCATGACCTTGCAGATAAGGCTCGTCAGACTGATGGGACGGTAGTTTCTGGAATCCAAGGTGGATCCCCACTTGTGGAGTGGGATAACTGTAGCTCTGCGCCACTCAGTGGGCATGAAACCTGAGGTGAGGCTATGATTAAACATGACACTTAGGTGAGGTGCCAGTTCATACTGTAGTTTATTTATTTTATTTATTTATTTTATTTTACATTTGTTCATGTAGTACACAGCCCAGGATGTAATCTGGTCCCATGGATGCTGTATTCTTAGCTTTGGAGAGTGCGTTTTTTACCTGTGTGGCCATTATTTTCAGAATTTTTACCAGAATTTGGCAATCTTCCAGTATTGAGATGGGCCATTTAGGGGGTGAGAGGGGGGTGAAGTTAGCACTGAATCGATCTGCCAAGATATTGGCAATATCCTTGGGATCAATATATTTAATGCCATTCTGTTTTAGCTCAGAGCAGATCTGAGCATTGCCATTTAGATTCTTGACATAGTTATAGAATGCCTTGTGATTGTCTTTGGAATCTTTGGCAATTTTATTTTCATAACTAGCTTTGGAGGATTTTATGAGGGATCTCAGTTTCTTACTGAGGCTGGTAAGGGAGTTTTATGCATCCTGGGATTTTCCTCTTTTCTGCAACAGTTTCTTCCTTTTGTTGTAAAGTTTGTTTATGACAGGGGACCACCAGATTGGCTTCCTTTTTTGGATGAGAGCATCTTGGTTCTATTTGGGATGGCACGATTCATGCATGAGTGAATGTGCTCGTACAGTGCCTTAGTTGCAAATAAATAAATAAATATTGATAAAACATGCAAAGTGAGCTATAATGTCACCGGTAATTCTAAACAGAAACCTGCTGTAGCAACTGACTGCAAAGATATGCTTAGAGGCTACCTGTAGTAAGATGAGCCGATATTTTATTGAAGCCCTGTTATCTGTCCTTATTCTAAGGATTAGATACTTTACCCTACCCTGTTTCAGAGCAAGACAGCTATGCTTTATAACATGACATGCTACTAATTATAATCCTAAATAGGGTTATAAAAACACATGCTCAAACTCCCAATGAAGGACTCAAGTTAGGCTGAAAGCTCAAGTAAGGGCAAAACCATTCATCACATCTGTGTTCCAGTATCTTTGTGATTTCCATTAGTGAACAAACACAACAATTCTTAATTTTTTTCTACCAAGCTGAAATAATGTGAAATAAAAAACAATGAAAAAACATTAGCATTATCACTACTTATTTAATGTTGCCAGGGCAGGCCAGTTTCAGTATTTTGGTCAAAATATTATAATGCACATGTCATTTCACAGCCCCTCATGAAAGCAACATTTCATTATCAAAATACTATCCTGCAGCCTTTCAGCATCTTCTTGTATAGTTCCCAGTGTAGATATTGCCTAACAAATATTCATCACAGATGACTATTTATCTGTGAGGAATCATTTTTATGGTTATTATTCTGTCATTAAATAACACACAGCCATGTAAATGTGGCTCCAGGATATAGCTAGCTTTGTTTACTGATGCATTTCTATATGGATTATACAGACATTAGCCATAAATTGTAATCTGTAAATACCTCCCAGCAATGCAAAAATATATTCTAAAAATTAAAACTTTTATTGTGTCCAATGGCCATGCAAATTTTAGAGAGTGTGTGATTGTGTGTGTGTTGGTACACATGTACATGTGGGTGCGTGTGTATGTGCATGTTTGTGTGCATCCAGAAGTGTGTGTGTGTGTGTGTGTGTGTGTGTGTGTGTGTGTGTGTGTGTGTGTGTGTGTTACATTTTGATTAACCAATTTTACAGTTAACTGCTGCATTATATGAACCATGCTGCCATATGGAAACTGATTGCTAAGTACTGTTCATTATCATCAACATCACAGAAAATCATTTCTCAGTGCTGAAGGCTGTATGTATTTCACACAGTGTTTTTTTAACTATTGCATTTTTACTGTTGCACTGCATTCAGTCCTTGTTAAGATACAAAAAGGATTCTAGGTTGGATCCCAGCCATGACAGTATCAGCCTCTTGACTTGCTTTGAAGTGATGTGTATGCTGCAAGTCTGATATGATATTACTGCAAGATAGAAAAATGATGAAGCTGCATTCATCAAATGAAATGCACAGTCATATTTATGATGGATTGAGTAATATTTGTCATACATTTTCAGTGCACTTCTCTTAAAATAATAAAAAGCTAGTGAGCATTTGTATATACTTGTTAGAAGGTAGGTTTGCAAAGCAAACATATATCTGTCATTGGGTGAAAATAAATCTTCTTGAATCTAAATAAGTAACAACCATCACACAAACATTATAATATTCAGTGTCATGTAATGAACATCTTTTATGCTGGACTGATACATAATCCAGAAAAAGAAATTGAGTGGCTCTGCAGCTAATAAGGTCGTATACTTGGCTGTTACATACATTAGTGGCATTTTCATAGGAAATGCAAATTCTTTCGGGTAGCTTGATCTTTTCAGAACTTTATTATTATTTAAGTGTTACAATGTAACAATTATAAATGAGGATCATAAATGTCAATTCTTTCTCTCAGAATATTTCTTATCACGCTCCTGTATAATAATAATATATTGCCTCCGTCAGTGGATGGACTTCAGACCTCAGCACTGTCTACAGTAACAGAAATGGTGCTTTGCCTGGTAACATTTATATATAATATATAGACATATATAGCTATAGATATATATCTATGTTTATAGATATATATATATATATATATATATATATATATATATATATATATATATATATGGTTTACTATCAAAATCTCGAAAGTATATACAAAATCCATTCTTAACCTTGAATAAAAGGCTGAATCACAAATTTCACTTGGGTAAAATGTTGAATCTGCTGAATGAATTCAACAGATTCGACAACTTCACCGAATATAAAACGTGATGCCTACATAGGAGCTCAGTTAAGTGCAACTCCTACACTTCACATTATCCCCTGGATTTACTATTCCTCTGTGCAGGACTAGCTTAGTCCTGCACGGAGGCGGCCGTTTAGGAGCAGGATGGCAGCGCGCCTCATTATTATGCATGAGCTCTTAGGCTTACATGGAGCGTGTAAGAGTGCAGGGGGTGTGTCTGAGAGCAGAGCTCTCAGAAAAAACATGCTCCAGCAATGAAGAACAGCAGAAAGGGGTATGAAATGAGCGAGACCACTCACAGGTGACCACATATCCCCACCAACAGTCCACCTTGTTTACAACAGCAACAGTATACATAAATAAAATGAAGAAACTCTTAGCTTTTTTTTTAAAATTCGATTAAAGCTAACCATAGATGCACAAGTGTGCCCATTGCTTAGCTACGGTTAATACAGCTTAAATGGCTGAAGAGGATAACAAGGAAGATATATGCAAATGAATCAGCATGGCAATAGTGTAGTGGGCAGAGCATTTGCCTTACGAGCAGGCATTCCCAGTTCGAGTCCCACTGCAGCACATTCCATTTTCCATGGCAAAGCACATTATGAGTAATATTTATGTTGCATAACCCACTAAATAACATATTTTCATGAACTGGAGTACTGCAGTAAATGCACATGTGAGGTGTCAGTGTCATAATGACTAAGGCACTAGTAAGCAGGGTTAAGCACAGATAATCAGTAGTAAGCATATTTAAGCACTAGTAAGCATGCTTAAGCCCGTTTGCACAGCGGTAAGCAATGCCTACACTGGTTAAGCAATTTTAAAGCTAACTCTCTGTAAGCAGATGTAACGGCAGATTAGCAGTGCTTACCGTCACTCAAACCTGCTTACAACTGCTCAAAAGTGCCTTAATCATTCTGTATCCAATGGCCCTTGTTCTGGCCATCAACAAAATAAACAACCATGCAGGTGTTGAACCCAGGACCCTATACACCATAGTCACCGTAGTTAATCGCTAAGCCATAATAGAAGTACAGAAGAATGAGGTATCAGCATAGTAAAACCAAACTGAACCTGTGACATGAATCAGTATACAGTCATATGTTAGACAACCCACTAGATAACATAAATATGTGAACTGGAGTACAGCAGTAAGCCCAGAAGTGAGGTGTAATTGTAATAGAGTGTTGAAGTCCTCAATAAAACACAAGGACCCCATAGAGTATACATACACATTAATCATGGATACCAGGCAGATATATAAGATGTAATGAATAAGAAACCAATGCCAAAAAGAAAAAAATAATGCAAAGTCTAATGTAAGCAATGCTAAGCATTCCACAGGCCAACTTAGGAGGTGTAAGCAATGTGTAGGGCAGCTAACTCAATGTGCCCTGTGTTATACCCATTTAAACAATACCAGCCTTCATTAAGCAGGTTTGCCCATAGCTTAGCCTTTTCAAAACTGGCCAATCATGTAAAAGTGTGGAAAATCGGCCCTACTTAAACCCAAGAGGTGGGAATACATCTCAAACTGGTTGTAGCTTCCCCTTGCAGGCACTATAGCAGTAAGGGGTGAAGGTGTGCACTTCTGGACACAGCGCTGGTGCATTCAGGAGTCCAAGGTCATGGCAGGACACCTAGTTAAAGACCATTCTCAGAGATGGCTGCAGGGCCAGTACCAGGGCTCCCAATATAAGGCAGAGGGCTGGGACCGTCTCACCCATGACCTCACCAGTGCCACTGGCATACCCCGAACTGGTGAGCAGGTCAGGCACCACTATGCCAACCTGAAGCCGCATAAGGGGGACCTCTTGGAGGAATGGCTCCAGGAGGCTAGAGTGGCAGGGGATGTTCCAGTTGTGTGTAAGTATCACCCCAGTATGTGTGTAATAATTGCCAGGTCAGGTATATCATGGATAGGTATGGCTAAATATTCCTCTTATGTCTCCCACAACTGCAATGGAATGGGCCGCGAACCAGGAGGCCCATATAAGCCTGTTGAGGTTGTGACGCGAGGCAGGTTAGTAATACTCATGCATTTACTGTCATAGGAAATAAAAACAAAAGTAGTAGTAAATTAATTGCTTGTATAAAACCTGTATTGTTCAAGGCAAGTACTGCATACACCAGATAATATGGAAGGAAGAGTCTCATATTGTTTGTAAGTCAATCTTCTTCTTCTTTCGGCTGCTCCTGTTAGGGGTCGCCACAGCAGATCAACTATTGTTTGTAAGTCAATAAAAGTGTAATAGCCTAAGAAAACAGGTCTAACTGTTGGACTTCATGTGTATATCCTAGCATCATATGGTAATGTAGAAATGCAATCATGTAATAGTACTGTAGTATCAAGCACTGTTACCCACACTATGCGCCGTAACTTGAATGTGTAGGAATGCTTGTATATGACAGGTGTAATCCCCAGAGACACATAGACAGTAAACAGGGAAAATGCAGACAACAAAAAACAAATAGCACATGCAACTGAGATGTGAACTGTTGTTTTTTTAGCACACACAGCCGCGGTTCGAATCCTGCCAGTGGTAGTAGTCTGCATACAGAATCATACTCCACATCTGTACAGATACGTCCAGAATATCTAGTAAAGTGGCCCATATCTGTTGCCTATCAACCTGTTCCCCTGGGAAATTAGTGGGATGATCCCAGATGTATAGGCAGCAAACAGGAAATACAACTGATTGACACACAGCTATGAGAACAAAGCTGGCACACTAGCAACTCCCCAATACCTTATGTGACTAAGAATCCACGTATGTCCCATTTTCACCCAACTTGTCAAGCTGTGGTCAGAGTGTGTACAGTAACAGAGTGAGATGTATGTACAGAATAGTAATGTGGAATCTGGTACTGTGTGTGGGAACATTCAGGTAGTGCTAATTAAACATTCCTCCCACAGGTCTGTCAGATACTAACACTGTGCCCAGAAATACAATAATGATATGCAGTTCCTCTGTATAATGAGGTATTACAGATCACTGTCACCCACACTGTCCAACAACATATAACTGTCTAGGAAATCTGTATATGAGTGTTGTAATACAAGGTCAGAATGCAAAAGCACAGGGGATTAATAAGACAGAAAGCAGATAGGAGATATACAGCAATATCTATATAGCAGACACAACTGTGATGGACAGTGTTTAAGTTGTAGCAGACACAGCCATGGTCTGAATCCTAGGAGTGGAATTAGGCTGCATACAGATTCATACCCCACAACTGTACAGATGAGGCCAGAATGTCCATTATATGTGCCCATATCTGCTGCCTGTCCCCCTGTCCCCCTGGTAAGTCTGTGGGATGATCTCAGATGTTTAGCCAGCAAACAGGGAATACAAGTGATTGTCAAACATCATGACAACACACCTGTCACTGTAGCAACCCCCAAAACTGTTAGGGGAGTAATATTTCAAGTATGTCCTATCTACACTCCCATGTTGTCAAGCTGTGCTCAGAGTGTGCACAGTAACAGAGTGAGAGGTATGTACATAATACTAATGTGTAATCTGGAACTTTGTGTGGCAACAGTCAGGTAGTGCTAACAAACATTGCTCCCACAGGTACATTAGATACAAACACTGTGCTGAGAAATACAGATCATTATAACCTGTACTGGTACTGTTCACTCTGGTATTGTAGGGAATTGTGAGTGTTGCAGTGTCTCTGAATAATAAAGTATCACTGGTCACTGTCACCCACACTGTGCTACATAATATAACTGTGTAGGAAAGCATGTATATGTGTGTGTCAGGTCACTAAAGGTGGAAGAGGGCAATATTCTAGATATGTCCTGGCACATCAGCATGTGGTCAACACATGGCCAGAGTTTGTGCAGAAAAAGTTAGATAGCTAAGTGCAAAACAACAACCCGGAATCCAGGAGTATGTGTACAAACAGTTAGTTAGTGTTAGTAAACATTCCCTCCACAGGTATACCAGGTAAAGGATGTATACTGCAGGTAAAACCGGTTCATGTGAAATGATGATGACAGCCATATCACTGTCCAAACTAAGCCTAAAGGGTAGTGTAGTAAGACTTATAAGGTACAGATAACAGCACTGACTAGGAAAGTAATGTGGACTATAGGAATATACTAGTTGCTAACTGACATCTCCCCCCCACCATATCTCCAACAATAATCAACATACCCACCCCAACTGGTATGTAATAACACCTATGTTCTGATAATGTCCAAATGTTTGATAAAGATTTTGATGGTTCGCATGTATGTGCTATATTGAATTACTCCAACATTGGTGGCATGGTGCCATCAATGTACCTGCATGCTGTTCTTATTACCACTGTGGTCCCATATATGCATGTATTCTGTTGGCTATGCAACTGTTCCATATCTGGTGTCTGGGTTAATGGGAATATCTATGCATGCTGTTATACCTAACCCTGGAATGTGTTGACTATTACTAATCCACAAATGATGATGAAATCTAAACGCTATAGCATGCTTGGGAAGGCCGGTCACAGCAGACCTACCTATCCCACCTCAGCTGGCCATGGCACCGGGCACCAGCATGTCTGGGGCACAACCCGGAACCTCCTTGTCCAATGGTCCTGCACCACCTTTGGGTGGAACTGCCTCAGGGGATGGGGCATGCCTCCGTGGCAGTGGGCGCGGACAGGCACTTGTCACCCATCACCAGGTTGGGGTCTTGGTGCATAGAGCGATCAACGTGCAGTTTAGTGATCTTCTACACCAGCTCGAGGGCCGCGTGTTATGATTAGAGAGTCAGCCTTGCTGTGCAACTCAGCCCCCAGCACAGCCACCTTTGGGGCTGTGAAGGTGCAGTGGTGCCTGCCCATGGGACCATGGGTGGGGACCTCAATCCCACTGTTACCACTAGGGGGCTTGTGGGCTTCTGATATCCCAACACCCCTCCCCATCAAGATGTTTACCCCCCACATGTGTCATATACCACTCCTATATGCATTCTTTTTGTCTTGTCTGTTAACCTACCCAGCCTACCTCCCCAAATATACCTACTACCCCTCCCCAACATCCCACTCTCACCTGAAAAAAAGGGCAATCTGTTCCCACAAAAAAATCTCGCCTCATACATAGCTGTCCATTTCACACATGTGCCCACTGGACACATGTAATTCGGTCTAATTGCCATCACAACTTATAATTGTTATCCTCACCCCTCTCCCAGGGGTTTGAGTGTCCAAATCTACCTTCAAATTCAGTGTCTATGCACAGCTGTTGCTGTAGAAGAAATGGGCAGCTTTGGACCTTCCCTACACCCTTCCTGCACATCCCTGGCTATTTTCCCTACTGTCTTTCCCTCTTTGTGGCCCGTTTTTAACCACTTTTCTATGAACCCCTGTTTCTTTTCTTTTAAAGAAATTAGCGCGGGGGTAAGTGGGAGTAAGCACTTTTAAGCAGCAGTAAGCGGGTTTAAACCTGTTTGTGGGAGTAAGCAATGCCTACACTGGTTAAGCAAATCAGAAGCTAACTGAGTGTAAGAAACTGTAACTGAAAGTTAGTGCTTACCTCCACGCAAACCCATGCAAACCTGCTTACAACTGCTTTAAAGTGCCTTAATCACTCTGTATCCAATGGCCCGTGTTCTGCCCAGCAACAAAATCAACAGCCTATGCAAGGCTCAAACCCCAGACCCTGCACAACATAGCCAAAGTGATTTACCACTAAGCCATTTCAGACATACATAACCCTGATGTTTTCAAAAACATATCATCCAGCCCAGTCATTCAACAGTACAGAGAATGTATTCCAACATTTAGATGTATGTGTGTGTGTAAATATATTAATATCTAAACAGATACAGCATATCAATATATGTAGATATATATATATATATATATATATATATATATATATATATATATATATATACATATATATATATATATATATATATATATATATATATAAATATATACATATATATATAAATATATATCAGCATATATACATGCAAATGCCTACATCTATTGATATATATGTCAGCAGAGACATATTTATATATATATTTATATATATATATATATATATATATATACGAACATACATCTGTAGATAACAATGGGGAAATAACAAAAACATATATGTCCACATGCAATGTTAATGAGGTTGAGAGGCCCCAAACAATATACGTTTTGTACAAATCGGTATACCCTCACAGCCAAACATGTCCCCCCTGCAGTACACTACCAAGTGTTGCAGATCCCATAACCAGGACCAGACACGACATGGGCATCCCTAGGATACATATACACAGACACATATATATGCAGATGTAACTGTTGCATAACAAGGCACAACTGACACCATCACAAGCATACTGACAAACAGAACAGTCTGTATGGCAGGTGGCAGTAGGCCTGCATTTAACCAAGTTGGATTGTATGGTAATGTACATCCATATACCTTAAGGCAGCTCACCCCTGATGGTCTTCAGGACTTTGGACTTTCAGGATTCTGTAGCACTCCCATATACATATATGTATATATAGATATATGCATACATAGATATACTTATATGTATATATAGATATATGTATATATAGCTATATATGTATGTACATCCTATGTGTACAGATATGCCTAGTTATGTTGGTATATATGTAGATATCAATAACTATATGTGCATACATATCTATTCTGATATACCTACTACTGTCAAAATATATGTAGATATCCATACATATATGTGCATATGTATCTCTATCTGTATATGTGTAGACATATATTGCTGTGTATATGTATATATCTGGGTGTTTATTTGTATATCTATGTAGCTATACATATCCATCAATGGTTGTCGATATGTATATTTGTATGTCTATATAGATATCCGGATAAGTGTATGTACATATATCATCCCACTACTCTGCCTGACATACATGACAGTTATGGTGGCCTGGCAGAAGTACATCTGGCATGTAACTGGACATTACATCTCACTGGGTAAGTACACTATGCTGTTAGGCATGTAACAAAGCACTGTGCAGGCTACAGGCAGACCAGCTCAACATTGGCCTACATTTCCTATGGGGGAATGCACATGTACCTGCACATAGATAGCAGGCTCTATAGGCATGCCACAGCACAGAGTAACATACACCTGTGTGTAAGTGCATCACCACAACCACCAATGTGAACACAGCCACAGCTACATATGGCATGCTAGCGTATTATTACAGTATATGGACTATCTGTTCAACACCAACCTCATATGGGCCACCCACAAACTAACCCTACATATACTGGGCTGCTACACAGTGTGGTCCACTGCCTGTCTGTGGTATGGGACATGCGCGTGTATGGCCCTACAAACATGTAAGCCAATAGGGTAACATTACAGTGGAGCAGCATGTAACATCATATAGAACAGGACCAAGAACAATGACATCTACCACAGTCTGTACACAGGCCAAGGTATGTATTAACAATACACACACTGCCGGCAATCACCATAAGTACATAGACCTCAGCACTGTACACACAACCACTGAATGTCCAGGTTATGTCATCAAATATAACCCCTACTATACATTACATGTGTAGCAATCTGATATTTCAATGGCTTGTTGTCAGATATGATATCACTAATTATGGTGTACAGTACATCTGCACCCCTTACTGTATGATATATGTACAAAGGTTGTCAGGGTTGTGGCTGGAGGCACATACACAGGGCCAATATTGACATGTTGCTGTGATAACCTCATACATGTACTGTTGTAACAGGGTTTGTTGTACCATATGCCCTATGAGGGATATGAAGTCAGTAACTCTTATGGCTGTCACCATCTACAGACTGCAATCCTCACACTACCTTCTGCAGTTCACAAATAGGTGGTCTGTGGGTAACACATGAAACAAAAGGCACTACACACTCCCCAGTCTGCAGATGACCCTACAGATGGGATTTCCTCATAAACATAGCACTGACATGACAGTTATTAAAACATGTAGGACAGCCATATCCACACACACCCTGGTAAACCAACATTACTCCAAATGCAGTATAGCAGCGCTTACAGTCTGTAGTCAGGTCAGGCACATTCTCCTGCTGTGTATTGGCCTGTTTCCACAGTGTATGTTGTTAGAGGTAAACCCCAATCCATCTGAGATGCTGTTTGCCCAACAACAGGTCGAGCTCCTGCTCACAGTGAATGAAAGGCCCAACATCAGCATGATGTTCCTAGATATTGGTGTGTGTTTCCATTCAATTGGCTATGGGAATGTAACCACAACTGTTCCACATGCAATCAGCTAGAGGAGGACTGCAACTTGTGCAGAGACCATCAGCTGATCCTGTGCATCACTTAAAATACACATGCTGCTGCCCAAGCAAAGCAGGTGTAAGTCTACACATCCACCAGATAGGGAGTAAGAGAAACAGACACAGGCACAGAAAAGTTAGGGAGGGGTGGGAGAGTAAAACCTACGCATGTTTGTGTCACACACCTACCAGTACAGGGAATCAAACCCCCAATGACTATGTAGTGCTATCACACGTCCATGCAGTTATTGGATGCACCACATGGATTACCTGTTGGGGAGTTCCCAGAACGTATATGAGATGGTGAGTGACATCTGCAACAGGGATATGGTAGCTATGTGGTAGGTGTTGTACATGTGCCTGCCCACACAAACAGGTGTCAGCGTCAACACACCCACACTCTCACAGGGATGCACACACATATCCACACTTGGCAGGGCCAGGAAAACAACTCAGCACTAGTGTGATTGCCACAACACAGTACTGTGCAGGTATCACATGCACCACAGGGGTCATATGAAGGTTATATGTGCAAAGGGTATGTGGAGGTGTCTGACATCAGACAGCATGCTTCAGTATGCCAATGGGGGTTGTAGTGAGTGTGAATGTGGTCATACGCATCATACACCACACACACAGACATGGGTGCCAGTACTGACATGCATGTGTGCACTGCTTCATGTGTGTGTTGTGGTTGACAGTGCCAGACAGCTATACAAGGTTAGGTGATGGGTACACCTTGGCATCAGGCCACATGACAATGGTCTGCTTTGTAGCTCAGGGGTGTAGTGTCTGGAGATGCCCACAGAGGTGGGTATTGTATTCACCATCCAGTCATCTGGGTGACTATTGCATGTGGCAAACACTGTGCATTGCTTGCCATGTATGTGTTCCTTTGTCCATGATATGGACAGTGTCTGGGATGTGCACACCTCCCACATGCATGCACAGTGACATGTGGTAATGTACCTGGGGTGTCTGGCCCATGTAGTGTACACAGCTCATTATCATCAGATGTGCCAGTCCTGGCCTCATGTGGCAGGAACTGTTCATGGACAGCAGGTTGGCCCTGCACCTACATTGTTAGCATGATACCAGTATTTTCTGATGTCAGTGGCATCTGTCCATACAGGGCTTGTGTTTCAGGCATGTTATGTCCTTTGTGGGTCACATTTGATGGCACCACAGGTGTTGCAGATGTCCAGTGGGGAACATAGGGGAGGTGCACCATTGGCATGTACATGCCTATTGGACTGATGGACAGGGTGCCATGCCCTCTGTAGCCCACTGCAATCACACCATGCTTATTATCAGTGGGCAATATGCAAGGTTTTACCAACATAGCGACTGTTGCCTTGGCAAGTGTGTGTGTGTGTGTGTGTGTGTGTGTGTGTGTGTGTGTGTGTGTGTGTGTGTGTGTGTGTGTGTGTGTGTATGTGACATGGGTTGAGAGTGTACCATGGGTAATGCAAGGGTTGCTAACGTTGTTCAGCTGGCATTGATGTCACGTTTAGGGGTATGGATTTGCACATGAGCCTCTTGGCTATTTCACATCTGTTATCCCTGTATGGTGGACATTGTGATATATACTTGGCCCACCATATAAGAGGTTAGCAAAATCCACTCCACATTGAGTCCAGTTGTTACACACTCACAACCACCACCACAGAGGTTATGAATGACAATCACACACACACACACACACACACACACACACACACACACACACACACACACACACACACACACACACACATATATACATACACACGCACCTCTGTCATGTCTGTGATTAGAACTCCTACCTAACTAGTATATTACACTATAGCACTACGCCATTATAGGACATGCCATGGAGATTACTGGAATTCTCTTTCCCCACAGGTGTATTTCACAGTGAATGACAGTAACAGGATTGCCAAAGTTGGGCATTTGAATTGTAGGGAGTGTGACTAGCCTAAAATCCATTGCTCCCTACATAAACATAGACACACACACAAAACATTCACAACTGTCATGTGTGGGGATAGAACCCCTATCAGAGGTCTATATCACACTATAGCATGGTGCTGTCATAGAATGCACCATGGAGATTACTGGCATGTCCCTTCTCCAAAGGTGTATTTCACAGTGAATGACATCAGCAGGATTGCCAAAGTAGGGCATTTGAATTGTAGTGAGTGTGAGTAGCCTAAAATGCGTTGTTCTACACACACACACACACACACACACACACACACACACACACACACACACACACACACACACACTCACTTGCCAAGTCTGGGATTAGAACTCCTACCTAACTATTTTATCACACTACAGCAGTACACAGTTACAGGACGGGCTATGGAGATTACTGGGCTACAAACTTCCCAGGGTGTATTTCTAGGTGGATGACATCAGCAGCCGTGCCAAAGCACAGCATTTGAATTGTAGGGAGTGTCACTACCCTAAAAAGCATTGCTCTCTACACAGACAGAGTCAGACAGCCACACACACACTTGCCAAGTCTGGGATTAGAATGCCTGCCTAACTAATTTATCACGCTACAGCAGAACGCAGTTACAGGATGCGCTACAAGATTACTGGGCTACAACTCTCCCAAAGGTGTATTTCTAGGTGGATGACCTCAGCAGGCTTGTCATAGTAGGGCTATCGGGAGGACAGTGTGTGGCCATAGCCCATTCATCTAGGGGTTGACACACCACATGCAGGCACACACAGGGTCATATATCACAGGTACATGTATACAGCTGCTAGATGACTACTTCCTTGTACAGTCATGTTGCACTGCTAGCATGTGCACCACATAGTCTGTACTGATGACGGATACTGGTAGCTAGTATCTACAGTGAGTGACATCTAAACCTCATGTGGTTGTGGCCCTTTGGCTGTGTGCTGGGTGGGACAGGCCTGGATAGCTCCTTGTCACAGTCACCCTCTTCCACACATCTATGTACTTCTACCTTTGGCTTATTATAGTGTGTTGTCCTTAGATATTTGTCTGTATTCCTATCCACTGTGCATGCAAAGCATGTGTGGTGCATACTGAGGAGTGTCTGCACTAACATCTGTGACTGCCAGATATGTCTGGTAGACTGGTGTTTGCAGACATGCCCTTCATGTGTTTGTGTGTGAACATGCCCAGTATGACCTTTCAGTATGTTGTTGACTGACATTGCCTTCATTCCTCTAAGTGTGTGAGCATGCCCAGTATGCCTGTCTGTACTGACTGTGTGGAATGAGTCCAGGTAGTTTGTACTGCAGTGCTGATGTTTGTGTTGTACACCTACAGGTAGCATACTGTTTCTGCAGGGTATCTGTCGATCATTTGGCATTGACTGTTACTACATTTCTACATAGGATGGGGGGGCACACGTGACTATTTCTACATTTCCACACAGGATTGCGGGGAGCACATCTGACTGTTATTAAATTACTACGTAGGAAGGGGGGCACACCTGACACTTGTACACATTTGCTCTGACTGTACTGGTATGTCAGGTACTCTGTTTCATTCTGTATTCTTACCTGTCATGCTGACTAGAGGCATACCAGTGTACTACAGATCATAGCTTTGATTTACCTACGTATTAGTTTCTGACTTCCTACCCTTCAGAACTGATGTCCCACTGCCTGGCCTACTGTAGTCTGTCTGTGTAGGCCTGGGGGCGAGGTTACCCATAGGCATCATTCAGAGGCCATAGCACAGCATTTGTTTGTGTTTGTTGATGCCTGTCCTGCTGGCTGTGACTGTTGTTAGGTATGTGATCCCCCCTGACTGGCATGTGTGAGTCACTTACCTTGTGGGTGTCCCAGTATTGAGTGTGGTGCTGCAGGGCTGCCTATGTCAGACGCACATGGTACACTCCACACACATGGTTGAACACAGGTAGTGTAATGTTTGGCATCTCTTTTACTGTATGTGAGAGTCAGGGAGAGGTGTTATTCCCTGGGTCCCTCCTGTGTCAGTGTATGTGCTATGCATTGCCTCTTTGCCAAGGCCAGGGCATACTGGGCATGCCTCCTTCTGCCTACTGGGGCAGGCTCAGGTTGTTCCTCCTTCGAGTCACTCTGTGCCTGTGCAGGCCTTGGCAATGGTGGGGGGCTGTGTGGCCCTGCCCCATGCTGTTCCTGCTGCAGCTGTTTCCACAGGATCATATTGTGTTGCATGGCACATATGAGGACAATTTGGGTACATGTAGCTGGTGAGTACTGCAAGACTCCACCACATGTGTCCAGGCACCGGAACCGTGACTTGAGCATCCCAAACACATGCTCTACTATAATTCGGGTCTGTGCGTGTGCCTCATTATGGAGTTCTTGTTCGGGTGTGTGTGCATTTCTGATGGGTGTCATCAGCCATGGATCCAGTGCGTATCCAGCATCCCCCACTAGATGACCATCAGGGATGTCCCCATTGGCAAATCTCTGGTACAGCTGCATCAGATGCCAGATGTGGGAATTGTGATAACTTCCAGGGCAGCCAGCTCACACATTCATTATTATGCCCTGGGCATTGCACATGACCTGGCAGTTGATGGAGGGGAAGCCCTTGCGGTTGATGTAGACCATACCCCGCTCACCAGGTGGTGCTTTGATGCACATGGGCGTGCAGTCTATAGCACCCACTACCTCAGGGTATTCTGCTGTTTGGTGGAACAGTTACATATTGCTGGCCAACGCCTCACGGGTGTTCAGGAAATATACGTTCTCACTGACATGTGCTGACATGGCATCCAGGGACTGGTGGAGTACCCTGGATGCTGATGCCAGTGAGATCCCCATCATATCCCCAGTTGGCCTTTGGAAGGTATCTGTAGCTAGAATTCTTAGGCCTACACATACCTTGGTAACCACTTGGATGAGTTTCCCTCTGTTAGCTCTGTGTGTGAGGCGTGGCTGGCACAGCACAACAATTTGCTGTAGGAGGTCCCTGTCCACCTTATAGTGCACCACTATCCCCAGCTCATGTAGCCCCTGGTAGGGTACCCTGGGTCTGTACACTCTTCTCAATCTGTGGGTTGGTTGACAGCATTCACATCCTCATCACCCTCAGCCTCTTCCACAAGTTGTTGTATGATAGCTATTGTAGCCCCTATCATTTTGCTGTAGTGTGTGTTAAAAGTTCCCTGCTTGTTTACACCGGTGGTGTAGAGTGTGGGAAAATCCAGAGGGGAAGGTGTTTACATAGTTTATAGTAGTGTTCTGGGTTGGGCAGGTCTGCTGCCTGTGTAATTGGCTAATTCTGATACATTTCACCTGCCAGCTATGCTAGTTCTCCTTGATTACCTTCCTACTGCTGTTTTCCCTTCCCACTGCCTTCCTGTTTAAGCCCGGGGGCATGCTACACAGAGTGCTCAGATGTGCACAGTGCTGCTGTTTCCTGGTTTAACTTTTTTCTTCCTTTAAAACCCAGTGCACAATGTGCACACCCACTTAGGCAATGTAAAGAGTGCTGGGCAGAATCAGACACACCCCCTAGCTAAGCTGTGCTAAGCTAGGAGCAAACCCGAGCCAGAAGGCTCCAGTCCACTTACAGTATGCCTGACACCCCCCCGCCATGATGTCAGCTAACTCCTAGGCTTGCACCCAGCTATTCCAACTCTTACACGGGACCTGACTAGCATGCTGAGGAAAACTGGGATTCACTGTCATTCCCTCATTTGCATAGGATTGCCTGCTAATGCATAGATACATGTCTCACACTGAGCCTCCCCCCTTAGCAACCACTACTCACTGGCCATGTTGTCTTCTGCCTGCCATTGACTTGCATGGCAGAATAGTGATTTTAGTTAGAATGCTTAATTTAGGTTTATTTTGTTATTTTCCCCCCGATCCTGTTTGCGTGCCGCTGCCCTACACTTAAACAGTGGCTAAGTAAAAATAAAAGTAGTTTTTTTTTTTTGCTGTCTGCAATGTCAGTGGCCTTATACTTGGCCATTGGCATGCTTCCTAGATGATATGCAGCCTTTATTTGGAGCTGTCACAGCTCCGTTTTGGATTTTGCAGAAATGTACTCGGTTACCAGCAAAGATTCACAGAAAAAAATATAGCTAAAGAAAAAAAATCATTGCCGGTGCGAAAGCTAAGTGTGTGCTGACAATGATTCACAACAAAACATTACTTCAAACCATCAATTATTGCTAATACATCTCACTACCACCTAAACAAAATATTTACTGTCAACATTTCTCATAGACAATGTTTCTGAAACACGACCATATTATGTTGATCATGTAGATGTTGACATTGTTCAGTTTCAAGTACTTTAATGTAATATATATATATATATATATATGAATAACATGGGCTGCATTTCTCTGCCCTAAACAGAAGTTCTATACTCAGAAATAATGGAAACTAAATATGACACAACATGGCAGCCTTGGCACTTTATTCTGGCTGTCTTGGCCTATTGATGGAGACTATTATACAATGTTTATATCTCTCTAATATTTTTTTGTGTTTTTTTGCATAACAAATCTAGGTGTTCAGTTGTACGCCATAATTATATTGTACTTTTAGGTGCAGGGGAAATAAACAGCTACACAATAATTTTTGAGTGCTAAGTCACAATTCTCAATAATATTTTCCTTTTTTTTTGTAATAACATTCCATGTGCTGGAGAACATAACTTCTAAGGACAAATAAATAGCGGTTTTAGTTCTTATGTTATCAAAGTAGAACATATTTATGATACTATATTTCTATTTTACTTGTATTGCCCTCTGTTAGAAAAAGTAAAAATGTACATATTTGTTGTGAACTGACTCTAAT
This sequence comes from Protopterus annectens, assembly GCF_019279795.1. NCBI lineage: Eukaryota > Metazoa > Chordata > Ceratodontiformes > Protopteridae > Protopterus > Protopterus annectens. The sequence continues at coordinate 200,280,633 of NC_056740.1, forward strand.
CACATATGCATTATGGAGGTTGTGAAATTATAATAAAGAAGTAACAACTTGAAAGTTAAAATGTGTATTGTATCTTCATTGTGTTTCTAAAAATACAGTAAATACAAACTTCAGCTCCTTTAACACATATATTACCCCATGGACTGCCCTCGACTGAGAAGGTATGCCACCTTTGATTACGAAGAGGTCACAGATATAACAGCCATAGTGATGTTCTTCAGCATTTTGCTCAATGCAGTCACCACAAGCCATATCAATGATTAACAATAATTATATATCTGCTGTTTGGTTCCTTGATAAGCTTAGTCCCAAAAATTGATAGAAACATTCTGTTTACTTCCAATGACTCATTAAAAAAATAAAAGACTTATGGCCAAAGAATTGCATTTCATTTTTTTCTGACAGACTCATACACTGACCTCAACAAGACATATAAATGATAATTCAACAGTAATCATGTTAATGGCCTGTGCTTTCATAGACAGCTTGCCTCTTCATCCTTACCCCCAAAAGATAGTCACCTTGTGTGTCCACCTCTGAGAATTTATTCTGAAAGAAATGAAAGAAATAATGACCACAGTAATGTATTTCATCTTTCTGTTTATAAACACATATACAAGGCATATTAATAATCATTTAACAGTGGTCACATAATTGCTCAGTGCTTTCATGCCCAGTCTGCATCCCCAACCTCGGAAAAGATAGTTACATTCTGTGTCTCCCTCTGATGTTAGATTATGAGGAAATGAAAGAAAAATAGGAGACATCTGCCCTCATTCCCCTTGCAATGATCACTTTCTTTGCAACTCTCTCCCTGCTTTCATCGACAGGCTGCATCTTAACCAGATATCTGCTTCTGGTGATCATCTCCAAAACATTATGAGAAGTGGCAAAAATAATGGTCACGGGGATATATTTCAACTTGCTTCTACAGTCCCTGCATACTCACCATAATACATTTAAAATGCAATTGCTTGCAGTGTATACTGTTACTACTGCCTACAGATAATAACTGATTGCCTTCCGGGAATTAAAATAAAATAAAATAAAATAAAAATGTGCTTGCAAAAAATTTTTAAGTGTAGCCCACCTTATAGCTTTAATTTGTTCATAAGTTGTAGGATGTATAAATCAGTAATCATGTCAAAAAAATTAGATGGACAAGCAAAATGGTCATTAGCTCTGATATCATCCACCAACTGAAGGTGCATTTATGTTATCAGCAATATGAAGATGACAACAACTAGCAGAAACACAATGCATGTTTACTTTTTGTAATTCTGAACAACATCTAGGAAATGAAGCATGCTGAATGGATAAAGGACATTCTAGATGTGTTATTGACTATTCATAAGTTTTTCAGACAATTATTTTGAGTTAGAAAATATAGTTTAAATGGCTGGAACTGATGGAATATAACCCAAGATGAAATATAAACCAAGCCTATAAATAATTTTCTCTGTGTTGAGATTTTTCACCTGAATGCCCCCAAATGACCCATGTACAAAATTTGAACTTTGGTGCTGGAGGGCTCAGTTGTAGGAGGGGTGACAGTAAGTGGCCAAAGCTCGTTCACTCATCCAAGGAGGGAGTAGCAGAATTGTTCTGTATCTGGAGTGCAATTAATGGATAGCAAGATGACTGGCCTGGGAAGAGGAAGAGGGAGGCAAGGCCTCTATACTTACTCAGGTGTGAGTTGTGGAAAAAGCTCATCTTCACTTTGGCCTGATATTGTATGTATTGTACATCTGTTGGCTGATGGATGATGGCCTGCAAGTGCCTGGTTGTCACCCACTCCATCTTACAGGGAAAGTAAAGTAAATGTATCATGGAAAGAGGAGACCCACGCAGATTAATAAGGGATATTTATGGTTCAGTGTAAACCCCTATGGTGGATCTTTGGTATAAACAAACTATATAACAAAATATAAGAAATATCCTCACTCTAAGGTTCAAATTGGAAACCTCACGTTCCAAAACTGAACTCAAAAATTAAACAAAAAACTGAGAAATAAAATCAAATACATAATGGCAAAGAAAACCACAAGGCCTTCTTCAATTATTTTAGGAACCTATGTGTCAGTGTCCACAAAGCATCTGACCACTTTGAAAGCTCTTGGTTATTTTGAGAATGTATGAATGTATCAGTTTTACTCTATGTTTATTGTGAATACAATTAGAAGAGGAACTTTTCAAGACTGTAAAAAATATTACTGAGTTTTGGCTTGAAGAGATAATGAGTGGCTGTATCTTTCCAAACAGATGCTGAAGTTTTGTCTCTTATAGTAGTTTAACAGGCACTTTTATCATAAGCCTAAGGACTTTGGTTATGTCCTTTTCTGGAGATGACAATTTTTATGTATGCATTTATTTATTTTACATTTGTTTACCGGGAAAGTCCAACTGGCAAAAATCCCATTTTCAGCAGAGGCCCAGGGAGAAAAGTTCCAAAGAGATTAGTAAAATAAATGTAATAAAACACAGGTAAATTAAGTACAGAACAAAATAATATCAGCATTGGATAAACATACAATAAAGTATATGAACATATAGTACTGTTGTTAGGCAATACATTCAGATATTTGGTAACAATTAATATAATGGTTAGTACATTAAAAAAATAAAACATGTTATTTGAAGAAAAAAGGTGATGCATGTTTACTCATTAAACATCAACTTTAACATCAGCATAGGGTTAAGCTACATAATGATTCAACATACCCAATTTGCTTACAGTAGCAACTACATACAGTATATATTAAGGTACAGTGGGATGTAGGCAGTGGCGGCTGGTGACTTCAAATCAAAGGGGGGCTGCAGGAGACAGCTGAATGGGTGGGGTCAATGGGAAGGGGTGCGGCCAACTAGAAAGGGGAGGAACTATGCTCAATACCACAAAAACTAACTTTAATTAAATATGCTGCCCTGGGTGCCAAACCGTCATTATGAGAGTCCAATCAAGACAAAATGAAGTGTAGAAGAATAAAAATATTTCAATGCATTGGCTGCATGACAGCTTACTTAATATCTAGATGGAAACAAACGGTTGTGAGGCATGAAAAAATAAATCACTTTTTAAATACTTTACTGGAATGCTAGTCAAAATCAAGTATAAGAAAAACAAGCAGCACTCAACTCAAACCGCTTCTCCTTGCACTGCAGTTCTAATTATATTCATCTTTAATAAAGTACCAAGTAACATGCTGAAAGTAGAAATCTGTGTGATGCCCCCACTTGTAAAAATGTTTCTTATCCAAAAAAGACCTGCTGCCTGACAATTATCTACTTGTTTCATGGGGAAAACCTGATCAAAGTACAAAATGAAAAGCAAACAAGAAACAAGCTCAAGATACATTGCTTAAAGGATTACTGTACAGGTTATGGACCACACATGATTGGCATTCTGTTTAGTTTATAGGTAAAGCCTGCAAAGATGACTGGAAGTCTCCAACAAGTGTAATGAGCTTCTTAAAATAATGTAATCCTGTCCCTTATTACAAATATTGTCATATGCATTTCAGTACCCAAGGCTTATACATTATCTAGTTAAGTATTCTCTGCATAGCAACAACAATGTTGTGGCTTTCAATATTGGCAATTCTTTAACAGTATGCTTATTAAAGCTTACTTGCATCTTACAATCTCATACAAGCTTACCTGATGGTCATTAAAGCATTAAGGCACTTTCTGAGTAATAAGCAACAGTACAAAAATATGACAGAAACCAGACCATTCTGCAAAAATCAAGGACAGATGAAAAGCCACTGTAGTACTTGTGTCTACCTTGGATGGGGGGATACCCTGCACATTTACACTGCATAACTACTCCTTGTCTTGCTTGGACACATGCAGAGTCACTACATGGGGGAGAGGGGTGCAACAAGTATGTCACAATTTGAAATGTCTCTGGCTGACTGTGATGGCCCTGACACATTTGTCATACCTCTCAACCTCAGAGCAAGAAATCTAGACAAAGCCACACATAGAAGTGGAACAAAGGCCCACAAATAAGGACAATTTTTAAATATTGCTCTTATAAACTTAGAAAGATAATAGAATAGGTCTTGCATTAGTAGGAATTTTCTGAAGGGTATGAAATCTGAAACACAAATGTCTGTCATTATTTTCTAACTTCAGTCTTTAATGATTTTCCACTAATCTGCCAAAAAAAAAAAAAAAAAAAAAAACAATTTTATGAAAAATGGACCAAAAATGTGATGCAAAAATATGGACACGTTAATATTAGTACTGCTAACTTGTGCAGCTGACAAAATAAAATAATCTACATGCATTTCTGATATAAAAGTAATCTATAATTCTGATTATTACAGTTATTTCTTAGTTGTAAACCCTCCATGTTTTCTTCCAAAACTGTTATTTTGCAGAGGGATTATTAGGGGGAAGAGCAACATTTTGAGCCAAAATCGGGGACAGTTGAGAGGTTTGGCTATGTGCCTAATTCTATAAAGCAATTTATTTGCATGTACCTCTCAACCTGTTAATGCAATAAATCTGGACAAAGCCAAATATATTGGGGGAACATATAAACAGTACTAAAAATTGCTCTTGTGTAAACTGAGAGACTTGACAGAATAACAGGTCTTACTTTAGCATGCATTTTTCTGAAGGTTATGAAGTCTGAAACTCTGTGTGTCATTATTTAGTGACTTAATTCCTAAATGATTTGCCAGAAAACCACAAATTTTATGAGGAACAAACCAAAAATAAGAAGCAAAAATCTATTCATTCTGTGAAAATCTGGACAGTTGGGAGGTATAGTTCAGCTGGGGCTGTCTTTGAGAGTGCCGCCCTTCCCCCTCACAAAATCATGGTAGAATGGAGCCTCCCCCCTGCAGCCATTCCAAAGAACCATTACTTGGCTATTTTACTCCATTTACCATAAACACTAATGTGCACACTGTTTTACTTCTATGATGATTTGGACTTCATTTGAAAGTTTTATTTTGCATTTTACAGCACAAACACTAAGACATCCGCTAAACAAAGCAATGCAGTCTCACAATGAAAACAAACTTAGCATTAAAATATATCTGCCCTTGAAGCTCACATTCATTGAAACAGCATTGAAACCCACATTCAAAGCAAATACATTTTGCCAGTGACAGATAAAGATTAATTTTGGGCTGTTTTCAAATCATAGGCCCCTTGCACATGAAACATACATGTGCTCTTTGATACACCTTCCTGATTGTACTAAATTATATTCCTTGTACAATACAGTACAGTTGTTAGAGGGCATTTTAAATTTATTGTTTTGAACATTTTTCCAGTAAACAATGAAACAAAACGCATGCACCAATAATGACAAAACTGCCCAATTCAGAACATTTTTCCAGTAAACAATGAAACAAAATGCATGCACCCATAATGACAAAACTGCCCAGTTCAGAACATTTCCATCATAAAAGTCTACTCAAACTTCTACAGTCCACCATTATCAGTAAATATGCACAATTCTACAGTCCACCATTATCAGTAAATATGCACAATCTCTGAGGAAGTAAAAGTCATCTAAATCATTCCACATTAAAGAAATCTGTAACTAATGAAAAGGTTGCTGCTAGCAAACACCTTTATATTTCATGGTTTCATCGAAAAATAAAGTGTCTGTTGCCCCTGAGGAATAAATTGCCTATATTACATTAAAAAAAAAAAAGATAAGCTAGTAATATTGCAATAGGAAATGGATGGCAAACTGATAACATGCTCATAGTTAGTATCTTCGTCAAAGAGGACGTTCTCAATACAGCAGCATCCACCTCTTGTGAGAGTAGAACCCACAGTCTTCTGCATCAAACGCAAGCACATAACCTGTTGTGCTATTAACAATGCAAGCAGACTCACCATAAGCAGCACTAAACTTCTCTTCCCTTGCAGCTCTCAGCTCCTTGTAAAATATACTCAATACTCAACTGCATTTCAACTTCACAGCACAAAAAAATCTGGAAAAAGCCCAGATTTATTGGGGGGGGGGTCAAAAGCCCAAAAACCAGGGACCAGGGACACATTAAACATTGCTTGTATAATCTTGGAAAGTTGCTAGAATAAAATGCTGTGTTACCACCATACATTTTTACTGCCAAGGTCCCTGTGCAAAACAGTCAGAGCAACATACCACTGCGCCAAATCAGCTGCTTTGTGAAAGAGAGGAAGACTGAAACTTAAATGGCTATCATTTAATGAATTCAGTTCACACCATAGCTGTCAACCTCTTAGCACAAAACACCTGGACACACCCAGTAATGAGGGAATACAGCCCTCAAATATATTCAGTGAATTCAGTTCTTGCCATAGCTGTCAACCTTAGCACAAAAAACCTGGACGAAGCCAATAATGGGGGAATACAGGCCGAAAAATAGGGACAAATTTCAAATTTCAAATATTTATCTTATAAACTTAGAAGATTGCTAGATTAAAAGGTTGTGTTACTATGTATTTTCTGAAGAATTGAAGTCTGAAATTTAAATGCATGTCAATTTTACTTCTGACGGAACAAAAACAATGTTCAGCAGAGGCCCAGGGAGAAATACTGCAGACACATGTCTTTGTAAAATGGCAGGACACCAGAGCAAATCCACACAAACACAGGGAGGAGATACAGACTCCACACAGAAGGCACCCCACTCAAGAATCAAACCAGAAAAACATATAGCTGAGGCAACAATGCTACCACTGCACCATCAAATATTTAAGGAGTTAAGCACTCAGAAACCTGAAGTCTGAAATTCAAATGCCTGTCAATTTTATTTAACATTTGTTAACCAGGACAGTCTGACTTGGAGCAAAATAACAACTTTCAGCAGAGGCCCAGGAAGAAATAATGCAGACATGTCTTTGTAACTTGGGAGGACACAAAAGCAAACCCACACAAAAGGCACCCCAGCCAAGAATCAAACCTGAGAGTTAACAATGTTACCACTGCACCATCAAATATCTAAGCTTTTAAACATTTAGAAACCACAGATATTATGAGGAACAGAACAGATCAAATATGAGGCAAAAATCTGCAAATTATTTACAAATGGTGGTGGGTAGGGAATTCAGGCACTTAACACCTGCATACAAGGTACAGGGTTCAATCCTGAGGTATTCCCTACCACACCACCACGAGTTTTCTCTAGCCACCAGTATATAGCAACCACATGAGTTTGCTCTAGCCACCAGTATATAGCAACTGGGGGCATTTTACACACACACCTTGCCGACGAGCCAAATAACTACTCCCCGATATCCAAACAGTCCCTTTGCCTGCTTAGCTTGCCAACAAGCCAAATGTCTAAATAACTGCTCCCCTTGCCGCCGATATCCAAACAATCCCTTTGCCAGTATTCCTCGCGATTGGTCCATCCCAAACAGGATATCCAAACAGTCCCTTTGCCAGTATTCCTTGCAATTGGTCCATCCCGAACAGTCCAAATCCTTGTGATTGGTCCAGCCTGCTGCAGTCCGGAGTGCCTCCATTTTGTGATGTCACCACCATACAGACTGCTGGGCATCTTGGGGCCGAGATGCCTTTCCCCCTATCTAGACTGCTGAGAGAGTGTTCCTGTCTATTTTAGTACGTGCGCATCTTGGGGCTGAGATGCCTTCCCCCTATCTAGACTGCTGAGAAGCAGTCTGAGAGTGTTCCCATTTATTTTAGAGTGTGTGCACATGCGCACACCTCCGGGAATTTACGGTGTTTGTTTTTGTGTTTCTCGGTTTTATTTTTATTTGTTTTTTTAGGTGGGAGGGATGCAGTCCTGCAGTCCTATAACATGAGCCACCCCTGGATATAGGCCTATATATTTCAGCAGTAGCATTTGGAGAACTTTACTATGTAGTGGTGGGGATAGTGACTAAGCATAGCTGAGTATGTTGTACATCTGTTTTGGGTCTGCAAAGTTACAGATCCACTACTTATATAAGAAATTGTTTTTGTTTTCTGTGGTCCTGATTTCTAGGGGGATGCCATTCCATGTTTTAGTTATAAAGGAGAAGTAGAGGGAGTACCCGGAGCTATTTTTGCTTTTGGTTACTTCGAGTAATGCTTTGTTTGTGGATCTTAGTATGCATTTATTAGAGTAGATATGCAGCAGGCTTTGTAATGAAGGAGTTCTTTCCAGATTATATAGAATTTAGTGGGCTACTGTAAGTTGGTTAAATGTGAGCAGGTTTGGTAATTCAAGCCAGAAAAGTTTCTTCAGTCCTAGGCAGTGATGTGTACTGTAGGGTGAGTCTGTAGCAAACCTGGCTATTTTATTGCAGCAACAGTTTAGTTAAGTCTGATTTATTTAAATTGATGAGCATGGGGGGAGGCATAGAGAAGTGTGGAAACTAGGTGGGTTCTTGCGATGGTTGCTTTACTGTTGTTGGTGAGGTATTTTTTGCATCTATATAGGGTTCCGAGTTTTTATGAACTTTTTTTATGATATGTGCAATATGCAAATCAAATTCCATGTTGTGATCTATGATGACGCATAGCAGTTTGGTGTGTGACAGGTGTGACTGGGGTGTTGTTAGCTGAGTATATTGTGAATGGAGGAATGGGGTCTATGGTTTTTGTAGGCTGGAATATCATTAGCTATGTTTTTTTGGATTTAGTATCAGTTGAGAGTTACTTAACCAGGTTTTGACAGCAGCAAAGGATTCTTGTGTTAAGTTTTGGAGTTCAGGGAGTAATGTGAAGAAACATATTAGGTTGGAGTCATCAGTGTACTGGACCAAAGTGGCATGCAGGGTAGCCTTCTGAAGTTTATTGGTAAATATGGTGAAGAGGAGGGGGCTGAGGATGGATCCTTTGGGTCCACCTAGGGTTATGGATAGGAGGAGAGATAAGGAATTTTGGCATTTTACTGCCTTTTGGCAGTTAGATAGATAGACCTAGAACCAGGATAGAGTGGAGTGACTTAGATTAAGTTCAGACAGTGTAGTAAGTAGATTAGCATGAGAAACCTCATCAAAGGCCTTGGAGAGGTCTAGGAAGACAGTTGAGACAAGGTTACCATTGTTGCAGTGTTGATTTACTGTATTGGAAATCTAATAAATGCTGTGGTGGTACAATGATAAGGATGGAATCCATGCTGGGTGTTAGTCAGCAGTTTATTAGTAAGGAGGTAGTTGATTACTTGTTAATGTATACATTTTTCAAGGATTTTTGACAGGGGAGATAGAATAGCGATCAGCTGGTAGTTAAAAAGTACCAGTAAGTTTCCCCCCTTTATGGAGTGGTATTATAGATGAAATTTTCCATAGTGTCAGGACATGCTGTTCTGACAAGGAGCAGTTAATTAACAGGGAGATGGGAAAGGAGATGGCTTTGGCTACAATCTGGAGGAAGTTTGCTTGTAATTTATCAATAGCCAGGGTTATGGGTTTAAGTATGTTCACATGTTTATATATTGTGCTAGTAGGGACAGGTTGTAATGAGAAACAGTTTTGGTCAATGGGTGTGGATGACAGGTATGGGTATGTAATAGGAGTACTATTGTTAGTGAGATCTAGAATAGATTCTGTGAAGTGTTGTTTGAATTGGGTGGCTATATTATTGGTGGTCATGTTGATGTTTGGGGGTGGTGTAATGTTTTTTCCTGGTTGCATGATTTTATTGATGGTAGCCCAGAACTTTTGTGGGTTTGTTTTGTGTTTTGATTGCATGTTTGTACAGAGGTTTATTTTGTCTGTCTTAATTTGTTTTTTTGGCTTTGTTCCTTAATTCCAGGAATGCCTGTCTGTTAGTTAGTGTTTTATTGTGGCACCATGAATCCCATGCTTTGTCCCTTATTTTAGAAGTCATCAAGTATCTTTGGTGAGCCAAAGGGCATAGTTATATTTAGTTCTAACAGCCCTGATGGGGGCAAAGTGATTTAGAATTCCAGGGAAAGTGTTGTTAAAGTATTCTATGGCACTATCCAGGGGGAGAGTTGAGAGTCGTCTCCAGTTGCAATGATTTAGTGCAAATATAAAGTCTAGAGCTTGGAAATTCTTTGTATATCAAACTTGCTTGAAGATGGGGGATTTAATTGGGTTAGCATGCTGCCTTACTACAAAGGTGGAGAAGTGATCGCTGAGGGTGTCTGAGAGGGGGCCGTGAGGTAGGACTAAGCTGACCAGTTAGTGAGGATCAAATCTAGGATGGACTCCTTTTTTGTTGCTTTATCTGTTCAGGTTGGGTTTTTGATTAATTGATTGAAACCATGTAGGATGATGTGGTTGGTGGGGTCGGGGCAGTCACAGGAGCTCTAGTTAATGTTAAAGTCACCCATTATGATTATTTCTTGAGGGATGTTTTGGTTGGGATGCCCAGTTTAAATGGATTCAGCTGTGTTAATGCTGTTACAGGGAGGTATATAGCTACTGATTATATGTAGATGCTTTTTTGAGTTAATTCTTAGTTTGGTGAATATTGTCTCTGCATTGTTAAGTTTTGGTGGGTGGTTGTCTATCATTGTCTATCATATCGATAGACAGGCAGTTTTTTTAAGAGTAGCACAATACCTCTACCTCTTTTGGATATCCTGTTTTGCCTAAGAATGTTATATCCAGGGGGAATTAATTAATTATCAAATTCATTATCATTGATTTGTGGTTTTAGCCAAGTCTCTGTGAGAAGAAATATGTCTGGGGAGTGTGGCATATAGTTCAGATATTTTATTCAGTATGCTTCTTATGTTGATGTTGAGTATTAGGAGGTCTGAAGGTTTTCTGGGGAAACTGAGAATGTTTTTTGGCTAGCTGCTGGGGGTGTTCTTGTAGGGCCTGGATTTGGGTGGATGTTGCCACTGAGTATGATTTGGGATACTATTTAAATTATAGTTTTTATGTATTTTGATATGAAATTGTGATATTTTGTGGAAATGGAGGTATTTCGTTGATAGTGATACTCTGAATGAGGCAATGTCAAAATTTAAGAGGTTGTAAATTGATGGTGATATTAGTAGTAAAGCTGTTTTTTCCTGTGTGGGGATTGGGTAAGGGGGGATTTTGATGTGGACTTGTGGCTAATTTAATGATGGTAGGAGGTTAAGTGTGCTGTAATAATGAGGGTAGTAACTATTATACAGGTGGGGATAGCATTTTGCCTTGCACAGAGGAGATGTAGATAGTGAGGTCCTTTCTAGTTATGTTATAGTGGTGTGTACAGGGGTGGGTAGGGTTTGTAAACTTTTTGTTTGTGGCTACTGTCTAAGGTGTAGGGAGAGTGGGTTGGGCTTTTTGACCGAGAAGTTCTGACAATATAGATGCTGTGTGAATGAGGGAGAGTGGTGTGGATGTAACTGAGGCAGGAGTGAGAGTGAGGCTAAGCTGTGATTAGCTCATGGGGCAAAGGGAGTGTCCCAATAGGTATAAAGGTCAGGAGAGTGGGGGCTGGGTGGAATGCAGGTAGGGTAGGGGAGCATAGCAAGGGTGAACGGAGCGGGTTGGATCTTGGTCCAAACATTTGTATGTGTTACAGAGACTATCTGTAAGTGTATAATTTTATTTTTTGTTAAGAAGAATAGGCTAAGTTAAGAAAAGGTAACTTAATTGCAACCAGTAGGACTGTAAAAGTGACAGGAGACAACTGTGAAGAGTTAAGAAGAGATAGATATTAGAGTGGGAAAGACCTGGAGAAAAGCAGGAGGGTAGATAATCCTATATCAGTGTGCTAGCTATTGTGAGGGACATTATAGAACTACATGTAAAATAAAGTGTCAGAATATTAGCTGGAGATAGGTAGGGGAGAGCCAGTGTAAAAGGAAGTAGGAGGGTGTTGTGTGTTCTCATATACTTTTGTGCCCCAATACTTGCTCACCTTTGAATGTCCTCCAACTTTTTAGGGGTCTTCATCAAGGTAAGCACAGGAGTTGCCCTCACTAGCATGCCAGGAATGGGGATGTTTTCTTTTTATTGGACCATAGGAGGTTATTAGGCTAATGGCCCTTGGACCCTTACAAGCCTAGCCAAGAGTTTATGCCCAAAAAAGAAACCTCAGTCAGCACCTGTCACCCCTGTCAATGAAGGACACAGGTGGAACCCCTGGGACAATTTTGTGGTTTCCTATCCAGTCATCAAGGTTGAGGTTGAAGAATCGAGGGTCTCTGTTTCACATATTTAAGAAGTCTATTCCAGAGATGGTGCAGCCTCTGGGAGACAAACCTGTCTCTCCAGCAGGTTTTGTTGATGTCACATATTAGATTTAGGCCTTTTGAGAGGGTAATGTGCGAGGAGTTAGACTTACGGATATGGAGCATTTCTAGTAGGGCAGGGTCTGATATTGCCTTGTAGGTGAAACACAGATCACCTCTGAGCAATTTGTATGATACCGAGTAGAGTTATAGTGTTTTTACCCTGTCTGCATAGGACAGGTGTTGTAGGCCATGGATTCTTTTTGTGAGGTATTTCTGTGGCCTTTCCAGTTGGTGCAGGTGTTTGGAGAGGTACATACCAAATGGGTAGTTATACTCAATTATTGGCCGAATGAGGGAGGAGTACAGAGAGGTAATAACCTCCTTTTTTCTGGATGCAATCCCTTTACTTATGAGATGAACCAAGTAAAAGGCTTTTCTGACCACTGCCGCTACAAGATGGTCGAACATGAGATTGTTGTCAACCTGTATACCCAGGTCTCTCACCACAGGTTGTGTGCTTAGGGGGTTAATGAAGATAAACTGACTCTCTGCAGCAAACATGGATCCTGGTTCCACAACAAAATTTACTTCTAACTACAGTAGAAATAGGATAGTATATTTGGATGTAGAACTATGTAAGGATTACCACGAAAAGATTTTCGTTTCTAAAATCTTTCGTAAAGACACCTATTCTAATATGTTTTTACATTTTACCAGTTGTCACCCTACATACCAGAAAAAATCAGTAGTCAAAGGCCAGGTTGTAAGAGCCGCCAGGATGATTGCCAAGGACACCGAGTTTGAAGATGAATGTAAATTATTAAAATTGTTCTTCAGAGAGAGAGGGTACCCAGACCATTTTGTATACGACATCATAAAAGAGGTTCAGCATAAAAGAGAGTTAGGTGTTTATACCCCAATTTTGAACAATAGTAGAGAGAGTAGATCATGGACGAGTTTAAGAACTAAAACATTTATCCCGTGTAGTTTTATTTGTATGTTTAATATGGATTCATACCAAGTTGTAAATATCATTGTGAAAAATTGGGATATTTTGATGAGAGATAGTCAACTCAGAACGTTACTCCCAACAGTACCTGGAATAACTTTTAGGCAAGGTTTTAACTTGAAGAACATATTGGAGGCTAACCCTAGACCGTTCATTAATAGGAAGGGTATGCATAAGTGCAATATGTGTCAGATTTGTAAATATATCGACACAGGATGTAATTTCATGATAGGTAGTAATAAATACACTACCAAGGGGAAATTTAATTGCAGTAGTAAACAAGTTGTTTATTTGGCGAAATGTACAACATGCCCAGCTTTCTATACAGGTAAAACTGATAGAAAGCTGGGCGAGAGGATTTATGAACATATATACTGTATAAGTAAGAAGAAATTAGAAAATGCATTGGCTAGACATGCAAGTGCGTTTGAGGGGCATGAATTTAAATTTGGAGTTCTCGATCAATTGTACAATGATGGAAGAGGTGGCCCTGAGTCACTTAAACTAGAAAGAATAGAACTACTTTGGCAACTTAGAGTGAATGCCTGCCAATACCCTGGCCTTAACGAAATGTGTTCGATTATGTGTATTCTTAGATTGAAAAATTTAAATAGATAAGAAAAGGAATGTCAATAGGTATTTATATATTTGTGAACAACCCATTGGCACTACTTCAAAGTGTACTAGAATATGTTAACATTAGTTGCGACATTATCAAGTGGAGTTTATATTTATATTTTCATTTAATAATTGCTTGCTACACAATTTTTCCTTTGTAGTGTTTATCCTTTGTAATATTTATTATTTGAAGAGTGACTTGATATGGGTTCAATAAACAATTAAATAATTAAATAATTAAATACATTTATAAAGTTATATTTTTAATGATTGCTAAAATAGTTTATTAGTGTGATACTTGTTTAAGTTACCATATTCATTTTTATTATTATTATTATTATTATTGTAAAGTGTACTTTTGGATACATGTGTGGATATATATAATTATATATTTATATATATTTTTTTATATATGTGTTTTACATATTCCATATAAATTCTTATAGTATATACGAAACAATCGTCGGTAAGTTGCTAGAAGGACTATATACACTGTTAGTTTATGGTTCATTAGTATTTAGAAATGTGTTAAGAACAGGTTTTTAAAAATCTTTTAAAATATCAAAATATCTTAATCATAGTTTAACTATGAAGCTAGGATTTATTTGTTTATTTCTATTTTTTATTTCTTATTTTTATTTTTCATGTTTATTGTCTAGGGTTTATGTCTTTATTACTTTAAAGTCTATGGACTAATTAAGCTGTGCATCATGTGCTTGGTTAATTAACTATATAAGATACGCGATGTAATAACGCCCATGTTTTTTCTGAGGAAGTTGGGAGATTATTCCTGACGAAAAGTGGATTTTATTTATTGTACACTTAAATTAAACAATTTTACGCACTTCTACTTGTACTATTGGCCGATTTTGTTGTGGAACCAGGATCCGTGTTTGCTGCAGAGAGTGCTTAGGGGTTTGCCGTTGATGTGATAATCAGTAGGGGCTGTGTTTTGCCGAATGGTATGATAATACATTTTCTTGCATTTAACTTAAGGCCATGACTTTGGCACCAGCCATTTGTTGCTGTGAGATCCTCTTGCAGTATGTTAACATCATCTGGGGAGTCAATGACAGCACCCAACTTACAGTCATTTGCAAACTTGGTCAACCATAGGCCTTTTGTCTTTGTCTGGAACTCTGAGAAGTAGATGCCAAATAATAGGGGTCACAGGACAGATCCCTGGGAAGAACCACTAGTGACAGGTCTGCTGTCGGAGGTGGAAGTGCCTATTATGACCTTGTGGGTCCTATTAGTGAGCCAGTTCACCACCCACCTGATGAGATAGGGATTTACGCCAAGTTGTGTTAACTTTTCAATGATACCCAAGTGGGGGATTGTGTCAAAGGCCTTGACCAAGTCAAGGTAAGCTGTATGTACTGACTTTCCTTCATCCAGGGCCTTGGTGACAGTCTCAAAGAAGTCAACCAGGTTCAACAGGCAAGATCTACCCTTGATGAATCCGAACTGGGTGGGGTCAAGTGCTTGGAGATTGCCTATGTCCTTGTTTATGAGATCCATAATAATACGCTCAATGGCTTTACAGATCAGACTTATCAAGCTAATGGGGTGATAGTTTCCAGGGTCAGTAGTGGCACCATCTTTGTGCAAGGTGATGACAATGGCTGTTCTGCACTCTGCTGGAATGAAGCCTTTACTTAGGCTGTGGTTGCATAGAGTGCTCAATGACAAAGCTAGTTCTTGATGGAGATAGTGCAGAATACAGCCTAGGAGACTATCAGGTCTCATGGAAGCTGTGTTCTTTGCCTTGGATAGGGCCTTTAACACTTGATCTAAGGAGATGTGAGGTGCAGGACAAGTATCAGGGATGTCAAATAGGCCTTTGGGGGGATAGGGGGGTGAAGTTTGCACTGAACCTATCTGCTAGCAGGTTGGCTAAGTCAACAGGATCAGTGTAAGTGGTACCATTAAGTACTAATTCAGAACAAACCTCAGCTTTGCCATGGAGGTTCCTGATGTAACTGAAGAAGGCTTTGTGGTTTCCCTTTGTTTCAGAGGATAGTTTCAATTTATAATTGGCTTTGTAGGTTTTCACTAGTGATCTAATTTGCTTGTTGAGTCTGACAAGGGAGTTTTTCCAGTTTGGAATTTGTTCCTTTTTACCCTTGGACAACAGTTTCTTCCTTTTGTTGTAGAGCCTGTTGATAGAGGATGCCCACCAGACAGATTTGTTTTTCCTTGAGGAGCAGGTTTTAGTTCTGTTAGGGATGGCTGAGTGGGTCTATATTAGATCCACGAATGCTTAAATGTTCGAATCTCTAATGGTCGACCTTTGGAGATCGAACAGTTAAACATTCAAATTACTTTAAAAATTAAAAAAAAAAAATCAGAAGTAAAAAAAAACTAAAGGGTTTAAGCAGGGGGCAAGCCCCCCTGCACCCCCGCCCGCTACTTAAATATGCCAACTCCAAGATCGCGCTACCGTGTAGGGAATGGGAAATTTCCCATTTCTGCACTGTAGCTCACTGAAGTGCAATCTCGGAGTTGGTGTATTTAAGTAGCGTGGGGGTGTGGGGGTGCAGGGGGGCTTGCCCCACTGCTACAACCCTTTTATTTTATTATTTTTTTAATTTATTATTTTACAACTTTGAACGTTTAACTGTTCGATCTGTTAAGGTCGACCTTTACAGATTCGAACATTTAAGCATTCGTCATTGTGATGTTGACCCTGGCTGAGTACATGCAGTTGTACAGGTGCTTGTATACTGCATTGGCAAACTGTTCAGCATAGCTGTCGGCATCCTCTGAGGGGGTGGTGGTGTGAAGCTACTGATACCCTCCCTTAAAAGGTTGTAGTCAGCTTTTGAGAAATTTTTTAGCCTGGTTACAACTGGGGGGTTGGTTATGATAGAAACTTCAAATGAGACAGTCAGATGATCTGATCTCACCATGGAAGAACATACTATGGGAGTGGAGTAGTGGCCCCCATGTTGGTGAGAACCAAGTCAAGAATGTTATCTCCCCTTGTGGGTGATGATGTGAGCTGGTCTACTGCATTATAATTGATAAAGTCAAGGAATCATTAGGTGAGTGCATTAGTGCAGGTTAATAGTTCATCCAGTCTATGGAGAGGTAGTTGAAGTCACCAAATTATCAGGGTGTTACTGGGTACCTTGATGGAGTCAAGTAGGTTCAGGTAGGAGGAGTGGGTGTCCTGAGTCATGGAGGGGGGGTCTATAGCTGGCTATAACTTGGATGGGTGTCTTGCCAACTGTCAGTTGCACCTGGAGTAATTCCAGTGCATCATATTGGCAAACCAGTCTGAAGGAGTGCTGTCATTAATGAAAACAGAGACACCACCACCCTTAGTCTTCCCAACCTCATTTTGGGGTCAGAATGTGTGGAATAAGGTATAGTCTGGTAAGGCAGGGGTACTCTCCACAGCCCTGAACAAAGTTTCCATGACTGCATAGACATCGGCATCTTCCAGTGTGAGGAGAGCCTCCAGTGAGTGCATTTACAGGTTAAGGCTCATAGTGTTAAGCAGCATGACCTTCAATTTGCTTTTTTGACAGATCTTTTATGTTGGAAGATTTGTCTTTGGAACATAGTCTAAAAAAGGCACAATGGGGGAGGCAAGAGCCTTGGCCAGGATCCGGAATCCCACGGGTGACAGGTAGAGGCCATCTCTGTCAAAGCATCGAAGCCTGTAAACCATGTCATCCCAGGCAGACAGATACTGGATCCCCTTGGAAAGGCACTACAAACTAAGAAAATTGTTAAAGTCAATTATTTTTAGTTGGTATTTTGGTATCATTCTTGGTGAAGGTAGGAGGCTGCTTAGGGCTAAGGTCATACCTGCCTGGGGCACATAGTCTGAGAGTTCAATTATGTCTCTGTTCTATAGTCCAGGGCGGTACGTCTCAAGTCATTTACACCAATATGGACAATGACAGACTCGTACTTGTACCTGTTGTGGAGAGACTTTAGTGTGTGTGTGATGTGGCCATTTCTGGCACCTGACAGACAACTGACTATGACCTTCTCCTCGTCGAGCCTGGTGAGGGGGACATCAGTGTGTCTCACAATTGAGTCACCAATGACTAGTATGTTTGATTTATTGTTATGCCTTATGAGGTGCGTTGGTTTATTGTTATGCCTTATGGGCTATGTTTGTGAGACACTGATGTGTAGTCTGCTGTCTGTGATGTGTTTGGTGTTGTGTGTGGAATGTTTGTGAGTGTGTTTTGGAGGTCTCTGTTGTTTGGGTAAGTTTTTACTGAGGACCTCTGCATAGGTGTATGTGTGTGTTGTGCTTGGCTATGTGATATGGGTGGTGTGGTGTTTGCACTAGCTATCTCATCTTTGTCAGGAGTACTGATTGTGGCATGAGAGAGCATGGATTCCAAGTTACTGATGCAGTTGCATCTCTCACAAAAAGAAGAATTATGTGCTAGGAGAAGAGGGCTGTCAGTGAACATGAGGCAGTTGCTACACTTTCTCAGTATGCCCATGTTGACCAGGCTAGCAGGAGAAACTGATGGGAAACTGTCCAGACATAGTGTTCTGAATACTTGGTGGATTTTTTGAGAGAAGGATTTGATAAGGGTTTGTCCACAAAAGTGTAGACCACAAACACCTTCTTAAATGTAAAATAACTGGCCTGAGGCATAAGTGCTAAAACCAAAACTAAGATGCTTAGAATAGTCAATAAATTTAATCAGGCTACTAACAAGCAGTAATAAATGCAGCAGAATAGAGCACTTGAACACTTAAGACCAGACAGCAAAGCAAAATAAGGGAATAAAGTAGGAAGAACACAGTTACAGTAAGAATAGCTGAATAAAGTGTATTTTTTTTTGTTAAATGCAGAGGGAGGAAAAAGAAGATAATTCAGGATTAAGAACCTAAGGGGGTCCAAAGTGCTCTCTCCGTACACAGTAGACAGAGCTGATGAGATGGGACTGGTAGGAGTGTCTGAGATCAAAGAAACAAGGGGCAGTCCTTCCCAAATTATCTCACTGTACTTAGTTGAGTGAGCAAATGAGATGGGGCTGGGAGGAGTGCCCAAAGACAAGTTTACAGCAGGGGCAGGCAATTCTAAAGCCACCAAGTTTAAGAATACAACAACATTTGGGCGGCAGGGTGGGAATAACAAACTGCAGAGAGAGACACCACCAATATTAAATAAATATTCAATGAAACAAATAAATAAACACACTACAGTTTTGTTAACTATCACTGAAACAGAGCAAGTGCAAAAAAGTATACTTATATCAGCTTTTATATCTAGATGTTTGGAGAATCAGCCACAGCCAGCTAAACAGCTCTGCTACTGAGCACAAATACACAGAAATGTAACTATACCAGTACTATAAGTCCATAACCCTTTCACTTGAGTGGAGATATGCAAACCATATCAGTGCAGATGGCATTATGCTTCTTCATATATTTTTTATCTCTGAACACATACTGAGGAAGGCTACCACCCTCATGATTTGGTAAGCCAAACGCATGCCCAGAAACACTTCCAAGTGTCATCCCCTCCTCTTCTGAAGGATTATGGCCATATTCAGAACCACTGGAGTTACTATTTAACTATAGCCTCCAGTTAGGCGTCATGCCACTTGAATGGAGAACTGCAACAGTCATGCCTCTGCATAAGGGTGGGCCTTAGGGACCCTGGAATTTACAGACCCATTAGTTGTGTCTTTGTGGATTTAGAGAAAGCATATGACAGGGTGCCTAGAGAGGAATTGTGCTATTGTATGAGGAAGTCAGGAGTGCCAGAGAAGTATGTAAGAGTGGTACAGGATAGGTACAAGGGTAGTGTGACAGCGGTGAGGTCTGCGGTGAGAGTGACAGATGCATTTAAGGTGGAGGTGGGATTACTTCAAGGATCAGCTCTGAGCCCTTTCTTATTTGCAATGGTGATAGACAGGTTGACAGATGAGATCAGACAGGAGTCCCCGTGGACTATGATGTTTGCAGATTACATTGTGATCTGTAGTGAGAGTAGGAAACAGGTGGAGGAGACCCTGGAGAGGTGGAGATATGCTCTAGAGAGAAGAGGAATGAAGGTCAGCAGGACTAAGACAGGATATATGTGTGTGAATGAGAGGGAGGATAGAGGAATGGTGAGGATGCAGGGAGTAGAGGTGGCGAAGATGGATGAGTTTAAGTACTTGGGATCAACAGTTCAGAGTGTGGAAGAGAGGTGAAGAAGAGAGTACAGGCAGGATGGAGTGGGTGGAGAAGAGTGTCAGGAGTGATTTGTGACAGACGAGTACCAGTAAGAGTGAAAGGGAAGGTCTACAAGAGGGTAGTGAGACCAGCTATGTTATATGGGTTGGAGACAGTGGCATTGACAAAAAAGGCAGGAGTCAGAGCTTGACGTGGCAGAGTTGAAGATGTTAAGATTTTGCACTGGGTGTGACGAGGATGGACAGGATTAGGAATAAGTATATTACAGAGTCAGCCCAGGTTGGAAGGTTTGGAGACAAAGCCAGAGAGGCAAGATTACGTTGGTTTGGACATATGCTGAGGAGGGATGCAGAGTATATTGGGAAAAAGATGCTAAGGATGAAGCTGCCAGGTAACAGGAAAAGAGGAAGACCTAAGATAAGGTTTATGGATGTGGTGAGAGAGGACATGCAGGTGGTTGGTGTGACAGAGCAAGATGCAGAGGACAGGAAGAAATGGAAACAGTTGATCTGCTGTGGCGACCCCTAACGGGAGCAGCCGAAAGAACAAGAAGATTAGTTTGACTAGTCTCATATGGAAAGCTATGGAAAGAATTATCATGGAAATGATTAATAATGACACTGGGAACCTTCAGATACTGGATGCAAACCAGTTTCATTTTTGTCAAGGGAAGATAATGCCAACTAAGTCTGGTAGACTTCTTTGAGAAGGACCCCAAAGCAATGGACAAGAGCAAAATAGTGCTTACTGCCTACCTTTACCTGGCCAAGGCATTTGATACAATATCGCACTTGGGCATTGTGAACAAACTCATTGAATTAAGCATAAACCCTTATGTTACACACTGGATTGCCTACTGGCTCCCAGATAGGACCCAGGAAGTTAGGATAGGGGAGTCTACCTCCACAAAGGGGCTGGTCACTAGTAAGAGTCCTTCAGGGCTCAGTGCTGAGTCCTGTCCTTTTTGGAATCTACTTCTCAGAAGTTAAGGCCAACATCAAGGGCCACTGGCTAATCCAGTTTGCAGATGATTGCAAACTGGGAGCAGTCATAGAATCCCCCAAGAAATAAATATTCTCCAGGAAGGCTAATACAAAAAAATAACTGATGCTACAGACACAGTTTAAAACTCAATGCCAAGAAATGCACAACAGTACTCTTTGGGAAGACAGCTACCCCAGGAAACTACCTCATTGATAACACACCTCTAAGACAAGACCAGACCCAGTAGTCAGACATTTGGGGATATATGAAGTCAGTAACCTGAATTTTGACCAACATTTGTCTAAGGTAATAAGGAAATCCTCCAATTTTAATCAGCCAAATAATCAACCAACAAATCACTCTCCTCCCACTACCCCCTACCACAATGCTGCCCTTTCTCATTTAATCTTATCCCTGCCTCCTATATTAAAAAAACTACTCAAAATTAAAGTGTGCTCCCCTTCTGCTGACAACCTGCCCTCTTTCTTCCTAAAGGATGCTGCCATCTCCATAGCATATCTAGTTTCTATCCTCATTAATCACTCAATCTCTGAATCGACTGTCTCACACTATACCTGTTCACAAAGGGAGTAACTCTGTTGAACTTTGTAACTATCGCCCCATTGCAATACTCTCTCCCCTCTCCAAAATTCTTGAGCACTGTGTGCATAAACAATTTATGTCTTATCTCTATCATAAAAACCTTATTACCCCTACTCATCATGGCTTTCCCCCCATCACAGTACTGCAACAGCTCTCATCTCCTTTACTAACTCCATCTCCAAAGCCAGAGATAACAATAAGCTAGTATCCTGCCTTTTCCTAGATCTCTCTAAAGCTTTTGATACTGTCTCTCACCCTGTCCTTCTCTCTAAACTGGCTGAACTTAATCTCTTCCCTTCTATCTGTTGGTTTACTAGCGACCTCTCTAACAGACAGCAATCAGTTAGATGGCTCAATAGTCTATCACCTTTTCTCCCCATAAAAATGGGTGTCCCACAAGGCTCTATTCTAGGTTGTCTTCTCTTTAACATCTTTACTAACCAGCTACATACATCTTGTCCTCAGTCTTCCCTTATACAGTATGCTGATGATTCTACTATCATCTCCATTGCAGACAACCCCTCTGACCTGCACTCATGCACTTAAACCTCCTTCAGTCTTGCTGAATCTTGGCTTTCTAGCAACCAACTGATACTGAACCTCAAAAAGACAAAACTTCTCCTGTTTCTACCTAAACCTCATAATTATCTTAAATCCTCTTTCTCAATCTGTTCCCTCAATAACACTACTATTTCACCCGACTCTCACACAAAGCTCCTAGGAGTAATTATTGATGATCAACTTAAATTTGACCTCCATGTACACCAGTCTATAAAGAAAACTCATCAAAAGATTGGCCTACTCTATAGACACCGATGGTTCCTTACTCTTAACTCCAAAATTTCACTTTCCCAGGCTTTCCTACTACTTAACCTCTTCTACTGCTCTCAAATCCTTACTAACCTGCAGTCAACTCTGCTATGTAAACTGGAAACCACATACAATAAAGTTGCTAGATTTGCAGCTAACATGCCACCTAAATCTCACCACTGTCTTGTTCTTAAAACTCTTAATTGGCTAGAATTCCCAACCACCTCTTACTTCTCATCTATTTATTATCCACTATGTCTTAAATAAACCATCCTCCTGCCCTAGCATATCCTCTACCATCTCTCTCTATAATCTTCTACATTCCCTAAGGAGCTCTGATCTAGGACTCCTACAAGTCTAAAAATCAAAAAAATCATTTGGACAAAACCTCTATAGCTACATTCCTGCACTAGCATGGAATAAGCTTCCTATGTCCCTTAGAATTATAACCCATAAACATGTTTTCAAGATTGCTCTCAAAAATCACATATATGGTGACCTAATGGTTAAGGTGTTTGCCTTACAAACACAAGGTACAGGGTTTGACTCTCACAGGGGATAACTGGCTAGGCTTAAAATGGCTTGCAAGGGCAGTTAACCTAGTACTAACCTATGAACCTAATTTGGGGTCTATATCAGAACATCAAAGTATTAAAACTTCGAATGTTCTGATATCGAACACTATTCAGTGAACACTAAGAATAGCGAAGCTGCAGAACAGTGAATTCTTTCCTCGGCAAATAATTTGGTTGACCATTTCTGTGGCTTCGCTATTAGTGCTGTGGTGGAAAGTTATGGGTTGGGTTCAGATAAGTGTGCGATTGTTTGTATGTTAGGGTTTAGGGTAGGTTAAGTGAGTTAGGGTTAGGGCGCGGGTTAGGTAAGTGTGCGATAGTGACGGACATTAGGTTTAGGGTTTGGGTTAAGGTAAGTGGGTAGATAGTAGTGTATGTTTAGTTTAGTGTAGCATTAGATGTAGGAATTTAAGTGTATGTGTGTGGTTGCTGTTTGTTTGATGTGCTTGTGTTGTGTGTATGTGTTTCGGAGCAGCAAATTTTTTCCATGGGAAAAAATTCGCTGTTCTGAATGTTCAATATTTTCATGTTTAGATGTTTTGGGGCCAATGAAATAGCATTCGCTATTTTCATCTTTCGATAACGTGATATAAACTCCCTAATTTCTGCCTGGAAATGTAACTGCAATCACCCCATTTAATATTTTTCCTTCAGTTCTGCCTTCCTCTCTTCTCATCCCCACCTTCACTTTCCACCCCCTTCCTCTCCCTTTTACTTACTTCCTACATCATTTCTCTGCTTGGCACTATTTATACTACCTACTTTTTGTCTTTACCCTTCTCAGTCCTTACCCACTCTTCTTATTTTTGATACCTTTTATTTCTCTCTCCCCATGTTATCTTGCAGCATAATAGTTAAGACTTGAGCCTAGACACATCTCCTCTTCCTCATCTCTCCGTCCTCTTACTAACAACTTCTTTACTTACTTCTCTTCTTCTTCCCTACTTACAGAGGTCTTGATTTAATTATGTTTTTAAGTTCCACTCCTGACAGATTTGACTTTATACTTCTTATGAAACTTACTTTTTTGCAATTACACTATGCATTTTATCCTTTAAGTCTATATTAGTGAATTTATATATCTTATTACTAGTTAAAACTTGTTTTTTGGAGATTTTCTCCCCAAGCCTCTGCTGAAAAAGACCACAAGCTCAGACAGACTAACCCGGTCAACACATGTCAAATAAAATAAATAAATAAACTTATAAGCAAGGGTATGACACTTGAGTCCAAGGAAGTCAGTCTTTCACTATATTCAGCCTACATAAGACCCATCACTGAGTACAATGCTCCCTTCAGTATGTACTTGGCCAGGCATATGCAGCAACTGGAACATCCACAGAGGTTTCTCACAAAAGAAATGCACAGCTTTAACAACATCTTATGTGGTTTACCTCAAAGCTCTATCCCTATACTCTGTCTCTTAAAAACTATTAAGGGGTGATCTATGTCAGGCACATAAGGCATCTTGGGGCCACTCCCCTGTGATGAACTTATTGCATATCCGCAAAACAAACAGCATCAGAACTACCCAAACCAAGGACCTAAATCTTGCTTGTAATATAAATAGGACATGTTAGAGGGGCAGTCATGTGTCTCAGAGAATACCCATTCTCTGGAACTGGTTTCCCATTCATGTGAAGCCAAGTTCTTCCATGACCCTATTCAAGCATAACCTGGACCAGTGAACAGGAAATCAGAAATTCACCCCTGGTCTTTTACCTAAGTCTCTAATGAATAGAGGCAACTTGTACATGTTTGACCACTCCATGACCCAGCTTACACATACCCCTAAAAATAATCTCTAGGGCACATTAGTCTGACTAGTCTCATATGCAAACATGGAAAGAATTATCATTGAAATTATTAATAATGACATTGGAAACCTTCAGATAGTGGATGCAATCCTGTTTGGTTTTGTCAAGGGAAGCTCATGCCAACTCAATCTGTTGGATACATTTGAGATGCAAAGTTAGACTTAAAAAGGCTCTTTTGATTAGCCTAGTATATACCTATGAACCTATTTTACCCACTGTCCTGAAGTTAGACACACCCATCCTTGTCAAACCAGCTGCAGTAGGTTCCTGTGCTGTTAATATAACACAGGTCACCTGGGTTATATCCAGAGCTTTATCACTATACATCAGTGGAAATGGCTTAACTGACTAGCATGTGTGTATGTAGTCTTGGGTGACTTTCAGAAGGTATATGACATTAGATTTATCTACATTTCTCCAGATGTTGCATAGATTACTGCTGCTAAAGCTCTGAGTAAGTATGGGGACATTGTCAGCAGCATCTAGTGTCCTTCCAGTGGCATTATTATCAGAGGTGAAAAACATTTTCTTTGCTGCCCGTATAGGATTGTCATCATCAAAGATCCTTCTGATTTCATTACATGACCCAGGACAGGGAAAATGGTGGAATATGCATGCCCTTCAGGATGACAACTATCATTTTATCAGATAGTCATAGCTTTTAACACTTTCTTGAGTGTTTGCAAACATCTTTCAGCCAACTCATTATAGTTGACTGGTGTGCAGCATATGTGAAAATCTGAAAGTTATGCCATTTTGCTTTATTAATGTACTGAATTAATCTGGTGTAAACTGTGGATTATTGTCAGTCAGAATCTGTTTAGACATGCCAGTTTTGAAAAAAAAAGAAAAAGAAAAAATTGCCCTTAATATTATTATTACTACATTTTCCTATGTATTTGACTCTATAAATTGCTATATGCCAGTTAGAGTAAGCATCCAGTGCAATAACATACACTGAGGTCATGAAGGGCTGCACATAGTCAATATCAATATACTAAAAATGCAAAACATTAATCACAATGGTGTGTGAACAAATTCTTCTTCTTCTTCTTCGCTTTATGGCGGCCGGGATCACCACAGCGGATCACCTGTCCGCACATTGAATGGCGAACAAATAATCAACCAAAATAAAAAACAAAAATCTCTCTGAAACACAAAAAACATGCTTAATAAATGACATCTGAATGCTTTTGCGCCCACATATACAATGAAACTTCTTTGGGTGTGTTTCAGTTTCAAGCAAGCCTCTTAAATACATTTTGATGAAACCAAGTCTTATATCAACCAATCCAAGAAATTAAAACATGATTAATGCACAAAAATTAAAAGAAAAAGAAAAAAAATTCAAAACTACTTCTCTTCAAATGTTGTATATTTAACAATCATTTAATATTGGTGCTATCATTAACACCTGGAGGTGATCAAGAATGTAGATGTATTTGCCAAATGAACTCCTTCATGTCCAACAAAGCTTCCACCTTGACTTCCCTTGGATCCTGCTCAAAATAATCAACTACGTAAAACCAATTTTAGTAAGTGATATTGAAAGAACTTTAGAGGGCTTTTATGTCCATACTGAAGTCTATGCAATGAAAAACACAAAATTCATAATGTGAACAATTATATGCCGCCCTAATAGACAGACAGATTAAAGTGAATAAGAACCTCACTAGCTGTGATCGTTTCCTTCATTACCTTGAAAACAAGATTGCAGGCCTCCATGAATTTCTGTGGTGACCCATTCTGAAGCAGTGTTTTTAGTTTGCACCACTGACAAATTCAGTAGAAAATGGTGGTAGTTATTTACTAGTCATTGGTATGACTGTAAATGTGGCACATTCTGAAGCTGACATAGCCTACATATTAGGTTTACCTTTACATCCCCGAAAATCAAAAGTGCGATCGCTCATATGAGCGAATCCAAAGCACGAAACACAAAACCATGACAGTTTCCAATTTTCAAAAATCAGTAAATCGAAAAGCAGATTAGCTGATTTTCGAACAAAGAAGTCAAATACAAATTGTAATGAAGGGGGCAAACCCCCCTGCACTCCCCATGTGGGGGGCTGTTCCCCCCAACCCACCCCTACTTTAATATACTAACTCCAAGATTGCACTACAGTGGGGAAAGGGTCCATTTCCCGATCTTCACTATAGTGCAATCCGCACCCAAAATGCCAAATCTGCAATGAGTGAATGTCACTGTGCATTCGTTCATTGCACATTCAAATATTTTTTCTTTCAATTTTTAGGGACTTAGCAAACGCCCTTTCAAACTTATGGCATTTGCCCATGTGCAGAACGCACATATAAAGGTAAACCTACATATTATCTTATGACTTGTATGGGTACTTCCAAAAGTCATAATGCACAAATGTATATTTCTCCTGCAAAGAGATGAGAGGCCATACCCAAAGATGGCCATATTAAGTATCCATGACCATCATATAAAGGAAACACCCCTCCTCTGATGTAAGATTTGAAAACAAACTTAGAATTTGCAAGTTCCAAGAAGTGGCTGTTGTTATAAACACAGAACTGTAAGCAAACCTTGTTTTTGAATCAAGCTGAGTTGGCATTAAACATTTTTGAGGAAATGACCGCGTTCTATCTTTGTAAATGTTGATACTTAGAATAAGACTTTGCTTGGCAGCGAAACAATGAATATTATAACTTGGAATGGACTTCCAGCTCACATCAAAGTTCCTCTTAACTCTCTAGCACTTTAATTTCCAAATAATATTCATGATCTGTAAATGCAATTTCATAGTGGTGGAGATGTGTAGGTCATTGGCAAATGTGACATCAACATAAATGTGTGTGATCAAAGCAATATTATAATGGTAGGTACCATACAAGGGAAGAACAAATTTGAATTCTTTCACCCAGCCGATACCAGAAGATCTTCCCTGGAGTGAGGTATAGTATCTTTTATATGTTTCACAGACACCCCACACAGCTATGAAAATAGACAAGTAGACAGTTTAATTAAATTAATAGGAAATGTCTTGTGTATATTTTGTGAACTGAGGCAAAAAGAAATTCTGACTTTTCGCAATTAATAGCTTAACCAGAATGTCCTTAGAATTCCTCAGTAAATGAATTTCATTTGCACAGCTGAAAGAGCATGTTGTAACTGTGGATGAATCACACTGTGGTTATATCACTACAACAGTATTTTTGTGAGTCCTGACCTGAGTAGCTTGTTGAAGAACAGCTGAATGGAACCTGTCTAATATGGTCAACGAGCTCCACAGCAATAAGGGACAAGGGGTATTGCTGTTTTGTACAGCTACATATAGAATGAGGAGGCTCACAATATTTTATTGGAGACATCTTGAGTTGACTTGTAAAACTACAATGATTATTTATTTCATCATGTTTGAACACAGAATGACCTTTTCTAGTTCACCACACAAGAAGGACTAATGAATAGTGCCAAAGACTTCCATGATAATACCTGTAAACAAATTTCCCATTTGTTGAGTTATGGAGCATGGCCAGGGCATCTGTCAGAGGTCTTATATTGTCAGTGCTAGTCACATTCTTGACAAATCACACCTACAATGGACCAAATATATCAGGAGTGACTACAAGGTGTGGGCCACTACAACCTGAGCCAGAACTTTAGTATCTAAACAAATTTGGGACAATTAACCTATAACTTTCTCCATCCCACTTATCTTTGCTTGGATCTTGCAGGAGGGCAATGTGGGATAAAGGATTTATCTCAGGGAAGTACTTATATTGAAAGGCTACATTATAGGCATTTAAAAGCATAAAGGACTTCTGCTTTCTACCTGACTAATACAATTCTATGAGTAGCCATCCAGCCCAAGAGCTGTATGCAGGCACAATATTTAATTATCTTGTGAATCTCAGCTACAGATTCCAGCCAAAATATAAAAAGGTTAGAGAAGCAAACCATTCAAAACAAACTGCAAGATAGATACAGCCAGGCTAGAATCTTCACTGTGTAATACCTAAAACCTCCTGAAGTAGAGGCCTCTGGGATATAAGATCCTGGAGATGAAGCCCTTTTGAATAAAATGACCCATCCATAACTTGAGTACCTTGTTGTCCTTATGCAGAGTAAAGAAATTACCCGAGAAACAGACTGCAGATATCACACTGGTAACTGACTGAAAATATCACACTGGTAACTGACTGCAGATATCACACTGGTCAAACAAGGTGTCACAGTCCTGGTCCTTTATACCTACTATCTACCTCTTGGAGTTCCTTTTCCTCAAGTGATTGATGAAAATTTTTATTTTCTTCCTTCTCTGGAACCACTCAAAAACAGATGAACAAAAAATGTGGGTGCCATCTTTAAAATTCACTAAGCAGCTGCAGTCCCTGGTGTTGTGAACTCCCATAATAATATCATGTTGTGGTGACCTTTTACACCAGTGTCAAGACTTTGACCAGCAGCTTTCAAACAGAAAACGAAAGTGCTCAATAAAGACCATTTGTGGATCCTGGTCTGCTTCTTCCAATACTTTTTTACTTCTCTGGAACCAAAATGTCTTACTCACCTTCAAGCAATAAAGGTAATTTTCTCCTTGTATAATACAGTCTGTCTGCAATTTGGCTATCTGCTATTTTATGAAATATAATAAAGAGTGAACTTTTCACAACCTAGAGACTAAATTTTGTAAGAAGATCTCTTGCTACTGAGCAAATTTCCTAGCTACACTTCTCATAGGTAAGGTAAAGTAAATAGTACTAGGTTTGCTGCCCTTGTCAGACATTTTAATCCTTGCTAATTTCCCTCAAAGGTGAGAATCAAACTCTGTACCTTGTGTCTATGAGGTAAACACCTTAAGCATTATGCCAACCAATTCAGGCCAATAAACTCCATTAGCTGTAGGTGTACATATTCTGGCTTTTTTACTGACCTAATCAGTACAGGATAAGTGTATTGTTTCACCTCACCTGCATACCTTTAATCTTAACCAAGCTATGACTTTTAAGGTACTGTTGCCAGCTTTGAAGGACAGGGAATAATACACAAGGGGCAAGGAATGATACCCAACAGTGAGAGGGCTGAATCTAACTTCATTATAGCAAGACATTCCATATCTGCATTCTCAGTCTGCCTGTGAACTTTCTCATAGTTTAACAAAAAAGAATTTAACTTTTAAAATCTACAGTGATATTCTTTCATACCTTTATATGTCCATAGGCTTGTAGGTAGATATCTAGGCAAATAATCATGAAGACTATATAAGAATCTAGAAAAACAAGTTAATGCACCCAGCCCTTGGATTTGTTGTGTTGCAGCTCTGCTTTCTGTACCTTTCATTTCACAGAGGGCCACACAGGGGTGCATATATGAAAAACAATCCAATTGTCGAGACTGACCTTGAAAGTGTCTGAGGTACTACTTTGTTTGACATGTAGGGGCAGCTTGTTCCAAAGATGAGGAGCTGTGTTATGTCAGGAAACTGTTCCACCATCACCTCCTATTTATAAGGGAGATTAAGGTCTTTGGTGTGGACATTTGAAAAGCCATTAGTTTTATGAAAGTGAATGAGGTCAAACAGAGCAAGGCTTTTGATGGCATAAAAGGCTAAGCAGAGGTCACCACAAAAGCAGTCTATAGGATGAAAAACAGTTAGTCTATGTGGACAACTGAGGGACCTCAATCCTGTGATTTTCTTGGTCAATAATCTTTGGGGTTTCTTGAGCTGGGCAAGGTGATTTGAAAGGAATGTGCCAAGGGGGACATTATACTTAATGATGGGCATTACAAGGGATGATTGAGGCGGGGTCTACAATTTCTTTTGATCTAGTGGAAATGCCTTTCAAGATTAGCTGTGATAAACAGAATGATTTGTAAACTATGGTGGAAATATGATGTTCAAATGATAGTGTGCTGTCGATAAATGCTCTTTTCTGTGATAAATGAGTCAGATTGCAGGGGTTTGTAATTGACATCATATGAGATGGGAAATCTGTGTTTCCCAAACAGAACTACAATGCATTTCTTAGCATTTAGTGTGAGAGCATTGTCGGTACACCAGGAGGTGCCATAGTCAACAAGGACAACCTCGTTTAGCATTTTCATCATAGTTTAATATTCCTTTCCTAAACAATTTTTCTACCCATACGGCATCATCTTTACTCCACTGGTCCTTCAATTTATCAAAAGCATGCTCACATTTACACTTCTCCAACTGCTCATAGATGATGTCAATTATTTCCTTTTTAACCTTACTCCAGTTTTTGTTCCTAAAGCTAAGCCTACTAATCGCCTCCTGTATCTTTACTCTTATCTTTGTTCTTGTATGTGCTCTTCTGAATATTCTTGTAGCTAGCTCTAAGAATCGATCCAGTACAAAAGCTAGTCTCCTTTCTGTAAATTATATTTCTCTTTGAGAACAGGAAAAGTCAACCATTCATTTATCTGTTCACCTCTTAAGGTCCTTCACCTTTCTAATGTCCTTTCCTTCCCAGAATAACAGCCTCCACTCCACCCCTTTAGCACAGCCCACCATAGATCCTTAATACTTCTGTCCTGTTCATCTGTGAACTGCAGTTAACACCCTAGCAACCTATGAATCATTGTATCAGCGCCATTCTCTAGCATGCTTATTGGCTTACTACTCCCAGTCTTTCAGACATTATCCCAAGCAACCCATTCCAAACTTTCAGTCCCTCTGTCTCTCAGTCCTTGCACAATATTTACAGCAATTCAGTTTCACCGAAAATCCAACATTCTCCATCTTCCATCTTTCCAGTAAGTCCCAAGTCTGTCCTTTATTATCCTTCCTCTTTTGCTTTTTCATACAAACCTGACACAAATTAGTTGGATATCTCTTAAAAATCTTATTTAGAGGGCTGATTGTATGCTTCCCATAAAATGTACACGGGGAAACACCATTGTGTGATTATTACAATTCTACCCCAAGTGTGACACATATACTTGTGCATGCATCAAACATTTCCCTACCCTTACCATAAATTCTGCTCAGTTCTGGTCTTTAATCTCAGCTACTGTTTTAAAACCTTTAAGCCCTTGAACCTAATACTGGGAAATTTGAAAAGTTGATGCTGAAAAAGAGACAGCCCGAGGTAGAACCACGTGGGACATCACTAGTGGCATTCTTGTATCCATTGGAAGTGCCAGCTACCTTTACTGAGTGAATTCTTCCTGACAGCCAATATACTGCCCAGTAGACAAAGTAACAGGTCATGCTGATTTAACTTTTTTTAAATATATTTTCCCCTAAAAAACTGACTAATCAAAGATAATATGCATGCTTTCTTTGAAAGAATGCATGCATTATTATCTTTGTTGAGGCAAAGTGAAGCATGTCAGTCAGGTAACACTGACTTCGCACTGCATCTCACAGAGGCTTCAATCTCTTTTACTCCTCATGCCCACAGAATGTTGCTTACTGCCAGAGGTCCATGGCACTGAACACTAGTGTATGTCCTTAGCAACAGATGAGATAGTTGGCATCTTTTGGTAGTTGGATTTGTTACCTTTAGAGAGAAGCTGAAAAATATATTCTGACAATATTTTCTTGCTCTAGTGAACACAGCACTGCTGATATACTTAATTTCCAGGACCAGACTGCATATGTATAATAGAAAGACCATTTCCTGCAGAGATTCAGTGGTGCTCTTCTTTCTAAATATGTAGATTGATTTTATTAGACACATTCATAGCCAATTGTGTTGCTCTTTAACATAATGTTTTGAACAATAAATAAGCACACTAATAGATGGGTATGGTTATCTAGAAGAAATTTAAACTTAAGTTTTTAAAGTTGCCCTTCAAATTATCTGATAAACTGATGAATTAAATAGCTATTGCTTTGATTTCCTTTGACACGTTAAAAAAAGCTCACTGGAAAATCTGAGATAATATCTTCCAAATAATAGCTTCAATAGATTTCATAGTTCAGTATTAAAACATGCTTATAATACACTGCAGAATCAGCTATAGCCTTACTGATTACACAACAAAAATAATCTTGTTTCCAGGGCTGGGCACCATAGTTATTGCATTCCTATATATGTGGTCTCTTGTCATTTCTACATGTAAAAGCCTGCATGATTAATCACATCCTGCACATTTTAAACATATGTAGCATCTACTACTGTATATTTGCACATCCTCAGTTATCTGTGTTTACATGTGCCCCTGTAAGTAAATACAAAGAGAACAGAGGTAAATCAAGGGAAGACAAACTCAGCAGATTGCCCCAATCCTGACTGAAATGTAAAAGTTCATTACTTGATTAAACGCAGCTTAAACTTCATTAATTGTAATAAGTACACTGCGTCACACAAAGTTAACTCCAAAAGACAGACACAGGCACACATGCATGAACATACATTCATTTTCACAACCCACTGAAGACATTTTTAAGATAGATAAACCTTTACTGGTGGTATAATCAAAGTTAGTCTCAAACACTAGTTCAGTAATTTTTACTAAAGAGTTAGTATTTTACACTGTGATTGTGTGGAACAGATGAAGTATCAAATGTGTTACTATATATACAGAACTATAGGTCCCACACCAATAACCCCAGAGAAGCATCAGCATCAAAGCAACCAACCAGCCAATGTTGACTTTTAGCATAAATACTCATGGAACGTAACTTGTCTCACAAATAGGTTCATAGGTTCATAGGTTTATACTAGGCTATCTGCCCTAAGGCATTTATAAGCCTAGCCCAAAGTTTTTATATGAAAAAATACTGTGCACATTAGTTTGTTGTGCCTCTGTCCAGCAGTGACACAGAGATGATACCCATCCACAGGTCAAGATTTCTCTTGAACAGAGCCAGCGAGATGCTCTGCCTCACATGGACCGGGATTTTATTCCACAGCATAGGGAGTCTCTGAGTGATAAATCTATCCCTCCAGCACATCCTATTTATATCCGTGCTAAGGTTTAAGTCGCTTGCAATAGTGGTTTTGGTGGATTTGGATTTTTTGAGGTGGAGCATGTCCATTAATTCCGGGTTGGACATGGCCTTGTATGTCAGGCACATGTCACCTCTGAGCAAACGGTATGCGACTGAACAGAGCTGGAGTTTCTTCAATCTGGCAGCATATGACAGATTTTGGAGTCCCTTTATCCTTTTGGTGAGGAACTTTTGGGGTCTCTCCAATTGCTGCAGATGTCGGGTGAGATATATCCCGAATGGGGCATTGTACTCGATCATTGGTCTGATAAGTGAAGAGTACAGGGAACAATGACCTCACTAGATCTGGATGTGAATCCCTTCATGATCAGGTGGGCAATGTAGAAGGTCTTTCTAACCACTTTAGCAACGTGAGTGTCAAAAGAAAGGCCACTGTCAACCTGGGTCCCCAGGTCCCTGATAACCTCTTCTGTGCTTAGTGGATTGCCACCTATATGGTAGCTTGGGGTTACCTTGTTTTTCCCGAAGGGTATGACTATACATTTTTTGGCGTTTAACTCTCAATAACGTTTAAATCTCAATACCATACTTCCCAGTAAATAATTATACCTTTAAACAAATGACATAAGCATTAGACAAAAAGCTACACATTTTTACTATGTCATATTTGGTTACAACAACTGTCATGGTGTCATTTTCATTACTTTACCTATTTATAAACTCACTTTATTCATACTTATTTTTGTTTGCATTGGTGAATGTACTTACTTAGGGATGGTGTTTGTATGCCTGATTGTTACAGTCAGTGCATTTATATGAAGGTGAAGAGTATGGACGACTTTTCAGCTTCATCATGATGTATGTACCATTTGTGTTCTGATACACTTTTGAGAAACATAAATATATTTTCAGCTTTTAAAGTGTGAAGGAAGTCACCAGAAATCTCTGCACACTACTGCCACAAGTGGTGGAACAGGAGTACTGCAGAAGGGTTTAGATTTATAAGAAACTGGAATGCAGCTACCACTCAAATGTACAGATTTTTGCAGAATGTCCAGATCTTTGCCTCAAATCTTTGGTCCGGTTTTCATAAAATTGAGGTTTTCTGTCAAATTAATGGCAAATAATTAAAGATTCAAGTTAGAAAATAATGACAGACATTTGAGTTTTCAGACTTCATACCCTTCAGAAAATGCATGTTAATGCAAAATCAGTACATTATCTGAGAAGCAAACTGTGAACTTTATGTAGTTTAAAGCTATTGCAGTGACTGACAGGATCAGTTTCTTACCTCTGAACCCATTTTAAAAGCATGTAGCATGTGATATAACTTGGAGACTGGAAGTGCAAAAGTAATGGCATGCTGTGCCTCCATGCTTGTGGACTACAGACACATTGTAAAGAACTTATTTTTTATTTGTATGTTCATCCAGCATCATGTTTTATCCTCTTCTTCTTCTTCTTCTAGTAAACAAATGTTCTAATGAATGCAGTAAATCAGTATTTGATGGCGGAAAGGTATGGGCAGTTTTGAGCACAATGGCTTCTAGTCTTTTAAAAAAAATCTGTTACACTTAGTGCATCTCTTGGACAACTAAAGCTGCAGCAATTGCACTATCACTGGAATCAAACCATTTACCTGAATGTTCTGGACCAGCTTGTTTTATCTCCACAATTAAACTTGATACTTGGGAGCCATTTAATGTAGGAACATGGTTATGACCTCCAATCCTATAGACACTTCTTTTAACTGTACTAAACCAGAAGATGAAGTACATTCCTGTTTTCTATATAATATTTCTGTATGCTGTTTTGGACTGTGTAACATATATTTAATGTGTTGACCTTGTTGTAATTTGTACGGAGCTTTTCTCACTGGGCCTCCGCTGTAAATGGATCTGTGTCCAGTTGGACTATCCTGGTAAACACATGTAAAATAAAAAATAAAATAAAATAAATTCTCAATTGGTATCAGAAGGTGGGGGGGGGCACTCTTTGTGCTGATTAGATGACAAACAATGTGATGCAGCAGGTTTTAGTTTTTCAGAATTTCACTTACTAGAAATGTGGCCATACTTGTAGGTGGACAATAATGGGAGATGTAAGTAAATGACAAAAATGGAGCTCAGCCCTGCTGGATTCATAATGTGACCTTTGCGTATTTTACCTGTTGGCTGATATTGTGACAAATGGTTGCAACATTTATCTCAACATTTGTGCTTAGGAATCAGAGACAAAACTAAAAATGACATGGGATAAAGGCTCAAAATCAGGGATAGCATGATTTTTTACATACCACTTTAATTTGCTTATAAAGTTAAACAAAACGTTTTGCATCAACATGCATTTTCTGAAGAATACAAAGTATGAAATTCTAAGGTTTGACATTATTGATGATCGTAATCTTTTGTGATTTACCAAAAAATAAAAAAAAAAATAAGAGATTTAGACTCAGGCAGACATAAGAGTCAAATGAGCTACATACTGCAAACTGGCTATCTGTGTCTTATAAGCTATAGTCTACATTATTCCCCCAAAGCAGGTTAAGGTCTACACTGTGTATTTCGAGCATACTTACATTCAGCTTTAGTCAGTAATATTGAAACAACTTTAGTGGCTTTTATGTTCATGCTGGATTCTATGCAATAAAAAACACAGATTTTGTAAGGTGAACAATTATATGGCATCCTAATAGGCATACGTTGAGAGGTATGCTACAGCATGTCACCTGCTGAATACCATCAAGATGCAGTAAACATCCATTTATATAATTCCTTCAGTGACCTATGGTACCAAAAAACTGGGGGCCAGTGGTCACACATTATAATACTATATTTAATTAGACCTCTGACATAAAGTTTATTGCACATTTTGATAATGCAGTTACTACAGTTATTATGTCATTTAAGTAAAAAAAAAGAGTTTGTAATATTGTGCAGTCAAAAAAGGAATAAGTATCTGACTGGCAAAACAAATAAAAAGAGTTGAGGTACTTCTAATTTATGGGATACAACAATGGGCTGTAGTTTGTATGAATGAAAAGTAAATAAAACCTGTTTGTTCTTTTTATAGCATATATTTAGGTAGCTGTATAGGATGCACGTGTCCTGCTCAGCTTATATAAAACCACTTAGCTGTTATGTCTTCTTAGCTTATATTTTATAAAATTGTTGATAATGCATGAACTTAATTAAATACACGGTACATGGATGAACATCGTGATCATGTGATCCCTGTCAAGTACAGCACATACATTAGACATGGCAAATGACATCCTTACCAAAATATAGACTAAAACTACCAGGAATAAAGTTATGTATGAGCATAACAGAAACTCTATACTTAAGTAATTACAAAGCAAATGTAAAGACTGGTGAAAGGTGTATGTGATAGTATTAAACAGTAGAAAGAAATATTCTGAAATATTTGCAGAAGGAGCATAAATCATTGTTCCTTTTTTGTAAATACAGCCATTTGCGTTAAGCTCCATAACATTTTATATATATATATATATATATATATATATATATATATATATATATATATATATATATATACACACACACACACACACACACACACACACACACACACACACACACATGCAGTGGATATAAAAAGTGTACACACCCCTGTTAAAATGCCAGTTTTTGTGATATAAAAAAATGAGACGACAGTAAATCATTTCAAAACTTTTCCCACCTTTAATGTGACCTATAACCTGTACAATTCAATTGAATAACAAACAAATCTGTTAGGGGAAAAAATATATAAAAAAAAAATACAATAAGCTGGTTGCATAAGTGTGCACACCCTTAAACTAATACTTTGTTGAAGCACCTTTTGATTTAATTACAACATTCAGTCTTCTTGGGTACACACCTGCCATCAATTAAAGAGACTCTGATTAACCCCAAATAAAGTTCAGCTGTCCTAGTAGAATTTGCCTGACATTTACTCAGTTGCCTGCTACAGCAAAAGCCATGGTTCGCAGAAAGCTTACAAAGCATCAACGGGATCTCATTGTTGAAAGGTATCAGTCAGGAGAAGGATACAAAATTTTTTTCACAGCATTAGATATACCATGAAACACAGTGAAGACAGGCAATAAAAAGTGGAGAAAATCAGGACAACAGTGACATTGCAAAGAACTGGATATCTTTCCAAAATTGATGAAAAGACAGACAAAAACTGTTCAGGGAGGCTGCCAAGAGACCTACAGCAAGACTAAAGGAGCTGCAGGAATTTCTGGCAAGTAATGGTTGTATACTACAGTGACAACAATCTCCCGTATTCTTCATATGTCTGGGCTATGGGGTAGGGTTGCAAGACGGAAGCCTTTTCTTACACAGAAAAACACCCAGGCCTAGCTAAAATTTTCAAAACAATACATCGTCTCCCAAAAGCATTTGGGAAAATGTGTTATGGTCTGATGAGACCAAGGTTGAACTTTTTGGCCACAATTCCAAAAGGTACGTTTGGTGCAAAAACAACACTTTGCATCACCAAAAGGACACCATCCCCACAGTAAAGCATGGTGGTGGCAGTATAATGCTTTGGAGCTGCTTTTCTTCAGCAGGAACTGGGGATTTAGTCAAGGTGG
The DNA here is from genome assembly GCF_019279795.1 of Protopterus annectens. NCBI lineage: Eukaryota > Metazoa > Chordata > Ceratodontiformes > Protopteridae > Protopterus > Protopterus annectens. The sequence goes on from NC_056740.1 coordinate 200,318,821, forward strand.
AGAGAATTATGAACAGTTCCAAATACCAGTCACATTTGGCCCAAAACCTTCAGGCATCTGCTAGAAAGCTGACGATGAAGAGGAATTTCACCTTTCAGCACGACAATGACCCCAAGCATACATCCACATCAACAAAAGTGACTTGGTTGTGATCATAGACTCAATCACAATCCTCTATAATAATAACAATAATAAGAAGAATAAATAGTACGTAGTCCCCAAACAGTAACATTTCACCTACATGCACTGGGAATACATTATAAAAAGTTAGCATTCTTCTGCTTGAAGTTTTGCACTCTAGATCTCTTTCTCAAAAGATGTGGTAAGTCAGACAAAAGCCACTAATCCTAGCAGTGAGTGTAAGGAGTTGTATGAGGTACCATGAGACAGATGGACATGCAGTCTTCATAGCTGTTTATTCTACTGTCATTAAAGTCTGTCTGTCTAACAGAAACCAGAACAGATTTGGATCATCAAGTAGAAGCAAGGTATCAGCATATAAAATGTGTGTGTGTGTGTGTGTGTGTGTGTGTGTGTGTGTGTGTGTGTGTGTGTGTGTGTGTGTGTGCGTGTGCGTGCGTGTGTGTGTGTGTGTGTGTGTGTGTGTGTGTGTGTGTGTGTGTGTGTGTGTGTGTATTTAGTAGACACGAATCATTTTTCTATTTTAGAGGAAACATACTTCCTCCAAAACCAAATACATATCATATACCAGCTTTAAAGCATTAGGGCAGAGGAAATATTTTACTTAAAATAACATTTACTGAAGGCAAAACAAGATAACAGTAAGCCCAGTTTCAAAGTGCAAAAATGCCTTCCAGAGGTGGTCCTCCCTCTTTCTGTGCCATTTGACCTCACAGTTCCCCTAGGTTGAACATTATTTCCCCTGTAAAGTCTACTCTGTCAGGTATTATTGCTTGCTTTTTATGTTTCTGTCAAAAAAGAAAAAAAAACATCCATTGTTAATACACTTTGACCTCCTCCTCCGGCTAATTTGTTGGAGTATGACATATTTTTGTGTACAAATAACTGCTGACCAAAATATTTCTCACTAAATCATTTGTGTGATTCATGGTTTTATGCCCACAGCTCTCTGTTCTTTCCTGAGAATGCATGTCCTTTTCTGTTGGTAGGTAACAATCACAGTGCATTTGAAACTCATGTACCAAGTCATATATTACTATTACATAATCATTCTGTTTAAACAAGTGCCTCAACTTTTGTCATTATATTGTTTCCAATTAAAACCTTATATTTTTCAATCAATTATATTATATAGCTTATTTTCTTCTTTTCTTAAAAGAACTGAATATGTTTTACAACAGTAAAAGTCAACATGACCATTTTCTATTTGGATCTTCACTGAATACATTATGAATATTAATGACATTTCATAGTCACCTCGGACACTAGACCAATTTATCTTCCACTACAGACTGAACACTTAGGTGACTACAGGATTCCGCAGTCCACAAGAGATGCAGCTGAAGCAGATCAGAACCCCGAACCAAAATTATTACTGGTTAGTACCAAGAGCATGGAGGATATGGATATTTTTTAATTAAATGTGGAAAAAGTGAAAAAAATTGCAGTAGAAATTCAAGATATGAGTACTCTTTACAGAACAAGAAAACAGAATGTATGACTTAGGCCTAAAAAAGAAAAATGTTCTTTAATGTCAAACATATATCATAATGTACCACATTACAAATTAATATCAAGGTTTCATGTTTGGTATAAAATTGAGATGAACATGATTATTTCTTGTATATTTTCATTAGGGAAAGATGCAGTAAAATATATTAATTTATATTACTTCAGTAAGCTACAAAATTTTAAGTTGTGAATTTTGCTTTATGGAATATTTTTAGGTAATGAATGCTTAAAGGATATTCTTTCATAATTAATATTTAGGGAATGGCACACCTCTAAAAATCTAATACTTAATTTCAAGTGTACACATCTTTTCAACAGTAAGGGCCATGTTGTTAAAAAAAGGAGGGGGGTTAGATATTAAGAGGCAGGAATAGAACCACAGTTATATTTCTCTGTCTAACTACTTCCATAAACATTTATCCTTAATGAGCTCATGGTGTTACATTTCAGCACTTCTGTCAGAGTGTACAAAATGCATTCTCTGTTTTGGCAAATCTGTTTTGCTTCAAAGGTCATCAGTGGCAATTGCACAGCCTGAGGTCTCTACAGGAGGTGACTCGATTAATGGATGTTAAGCTGTAGCTAAATTGGAGGGAAACGCAGAAAGCGAACTGATATGGAAGGAACTGAATTAGATGCCCGCATTTTGCTGTAAAAGCACATAGTTGATGGAAGCTCAAGGAAACACAACCTGTCATCTAACAAAAGAGTCCCCTTAAACTAGAAGACAACAAAAGTAGAATAACACAGGCTTGATGAAAAAATTCCAGTGCAAACACCTGTTGGTTGTTTAACTCCTTACAATAGCTAAAGCATATATTGGATTTTTATCAAGTCTCTGGTAGATAACACTTTTCACGTGGAAACAGCATAGACCATACGATAACCCACCATAAAAGACGCTGTGTCTGTATCTGACAGGGCTGGAGACAAAAACATGAAGCCATTTTAGCCTATTCTATAATTTAATGTCAAGAATAACACTAACATAATATTATTGTCTTGTCGAAGGGGTGATTTTTCTCAGGTTTTCTGAAATGCAAAGAAGAACAAGAAAGGCACATTTGTAACAAAAATACTGGAAACCTTCATAAATGGAGATGATATACTGTTAATTAACATCAACAAATGAAAATGGCCAAAGCACAGTTAAATCAGGTGTTGTAATGGTGGGATGGGAATACTCTGCTATCAAGTCACCCCTACCTCCTCTCAACTTCCTCTCACTCTACCTTAACTTTTCCTGCCCATCTACCTTCTTTCCCCCAGACCCTTATTGTATTTACTCTCTCTCTCTCTCTCTCGATATATATCTATATCTATATATCTATATCTATCTATCTATATATATATATATATATATATATATATATATCTTTATAACTAAATATATATATATATTTATAAATAAATATATATATATATATATATATATATATATATATATATATATATATATATATATATATATATAAAATATATACATACATGCACATAAACACACACCCACACACAAATGTACACACACACACACACACACACACACACACACACACACACACACACACACACACAGACATACATTATGTGTATGCTACATTGTGAGTCATTTATATAATTTGTCTTACAGTTTGAATGTTGACAGTTAACTATTCATCACTATGCATGCATTCATTTGGAAATGGTCAAGTTTGTTATCTTCTATTATATTCTCCCAGGCTGACCTTAAAATGGTCCACTGGTGCATAGCTCTCAACTGTACAGATTTTTGCAGATTGTCCAGATTTTTGCCTCATATATTTGGCCTGTTTCTCATACAGTTGTGGTTTTCTGGTAAATTACTGGCAAATCATTGCGGGATGAATTCAGAAAATAATGACAGACATTTGAGTCTCAGACTTCATACCCTTGAAAATATTCATGCTAATGCAAAACTTATTATTCTATCAACTTTCTAAGTTTGTAAAAGCAATATTTAAAAAGTATCCTGATTTTTGTGCCTTTGTCCCCCCATTATTTATGGCTTTGTCCAGACTTCTTGCTTTGAGAGACTGAGAGATATGCACTGGTGTCAGTGTTCTATTCCATTTACCAAATTAAAATAAATGAATGTGAGAAGGCAGCAAGGAAAGCTGTGAAGCTGCCGAGGATTCTGGGATGTACAGGGAAAGGCTTCACCATCAGTTACAAGAAATTATTATTTCTCTGTTCAGACTGTATGTGAGAGCATATCTGAGGTATTACATAACATTCTGGTGACTGCAGAGAGGATTGACAGAGTGAAAGTTGTACAAAGTGGTATGGTATAAGTATAGGGTTTATATCAAAAGACTTATACGGTGAAATGAAAGATCTTAATATGTTTATCCAGCAGAAAGGATTCAGACAGAGGGCTCAGGCAGGACCATTTAACTGTATTATGGGAAATCAAGTCTGGGAAACAAAATCATTCAAAAGACATGATGTAAAAGAACAAATGTGTACAAGCAAAAAACAGGAAGTACAAGTCAGATCTAATGTGAGGAAGTATATTTTCATGAAAAGTGTGGTAGAATTAACAATTCATTTGACAGAAATATAACAAATTGAGTAAGTTACGGGTTAGGATTTGCTAGAAATAAAGTTACCTCAAGGTATAGATTTCACTACATAATCCAGTTCCACTATGGATGTGATGATGTAGAAGAAATTGTAAATATGACATACAAATAATGAACAGTAATTGTTGGTATGACCAAAGTCTCTACTGTGCTTTCATATGGCTATGCTAGTTCAAGTGTCTAGTTTGTCATCTGTGTCACTGTACTTCAGAAGCAATATGTGCACACTACCACCTTCCTCTACCCCTATAAACTAAATGTAATACTGTAGATAGAAGGTACTCTTGAAAGGTGGTTACACCGAGGCGCTGGAGAATAAACAGTTTGCTTTTGGATTTGACTTTGGTTCCTGTTTTTCGATTCCTGACTTCTGAAGATTTTGCTGTTTTGGTATTGTTTTGGATCAGAGTTATTTCTATCTGAAGGTGTGTGGAGTGGAGTTTGTGTAAATGTAATACTGTGTCAGAGGTTGTCACGTCCCACCACTGTCCTAAATGTCAAAAAAGATACTGCTTCTATTTAGTATCACCTTTCATCTCTCAAGGGTTAGCCTTCCTCCTTTGGTGACTGGGTCATGGTCATACTCCCTTAAGTGAAAATCATTGGTTTTACATATCACAGTCCTTTCCCAGCTCCCATTTCCTTGGAGGCACCATTTTAAGTGATATACTAAATATACTGAAGTGTTGCAGTGCTTCATGCCTTAGATGTATGCATGAGCTGGTTATGCAGCTTATTTAAATACCATAATGATTCCACCAAGCTGACGTGGCAACTCAATGTAAATGCTATGTACACACATTATGCATTGGAGAGATGGCAACTAGAAATAATATGACAGAGGAGAGGAGAGCAGAGGAAGTAATATAATCAACCATAGGCCCTCCAACTTGATGTATGCACACAGAAGAAGCAGCAATGTCGGTACTATGCCCTGATGGGTAAAGAGAAATGTGCCAGATTGGCCACAGGGATTAATGTACCCTATTATATTAAAGCATAAGCAAATCTGTGGTGCACACACATGAATCCCTGACTGTGTCCTTTTTGGTCCAGGGCAAGTTAGTATATGCTGGAGAAGCCTGGAGGGTGCATCAGCTAAGTAAATGAGGTGGGGTTGATATCTGTCAGGGCAGAGCACAGTTATATCAAGCAGCACACTGTACAGTAGATGGGTGAAGTCGATATCCCACACCAGTACTTCATTATCCAGCCACAAGCAGGAATGGGAAAAACAGAGTACACAGAAATACACAGTATGGCACCACAGTCTGTCTAATCTGGGATGAAAACAATTATTACTCCCTTCTTAGGTTGACACCTCCCCTGGGGGCTGTCTATGTTTTGGAAGGGAAACTGGATGTCAGGATTGATGAGGCAACAGGGAATGTTGTACACAGACATGACAGCTGCAGCATCACTGAAGGCCAAAAGTATTAAGAAAAAATAATGATGTTAAGACAAACAGCTAGTCCAGTACTATACCTTCACTTACAGACAAACAGAAGAAACTACAGTAACAGAGTTTCACAGAGATCTGTGGGTTGGATATAGAGGGAATGGATACCGGGCTTAACTGCAACTGTAAGACATGTGTGAGTGGCACTATAATATGTGATCACAGACTTGCAATTTGTTTATTTTTTTGTTTCATGATGAAGACTGCGGTACTCTATCCCTCATCAAAATTACATATATCAATAACTTGGAATCTCACAAGTTGCCATAAGTTTTTAATCATTTGTTAACTGGGTAAACTACTGGACACAAGAGTCCCTTTTCATGGGTGACCCAGAAGCGCTGTCTAGTTAAATATCTAGTCAAAGTCACACAATTGGCAAAGGGAGGTAGAAAGATTTGAACCCTGTACCTTTGGTAGCAGGAAGTATCTTAAGAGCTCAAAGCTGTAATCCACCTCTGCACTAAGTGCTAGTTTATCAAGCTGTCTTCAGCTCACCTTGCTTTCATTCATTCAGTCATTCTCTGATTAGGCAATTCATCTAATACTGGGTAAGGAGGGAGCTGGATCCTGTCCCAGCATGCACTGGATGTAAACAGAGTGCCATCCCTTCGCAGAATGCACACGTGCACCCACTCTCAAATGCACCAGTGGGCAATATGTAGTATCACCAATTCATCCTTGGCACATCTTTGAGATATGGGAGAAAAAGAAAGCACCTGATGAAAACACATGCAAATCTGGGGAAGACATATAAACCCCACAGAAAAGACTCCTTAGCCAAGAAATGTTCTTGAGAACCAAATGTTTTGAAACGAAAGTTAACTGCTGCAAAACTCTGCCATCCTGTGCCTTGAATATAATATATCAGCAATGCCAGACCCATTTGGGTACTGCAGAAGTGTGCTCCTGAAAATGCCATGATCATTAGGTCCAAAGTATAAAATTTGTTGCTTATGCTGAAAGCAATAATGCTTGGAAAAAAAGAGCAATTTAGGCACACAAAATAAAACTGTTTATCAGTACCCAAATGGTTAACATCATAACACAAACATATAATGGCACAGCAATTTCTGAATTGAGGATAGATAATCAGTTCCTACTGTCCAGACATATAAACTAGCCTAACTTATGGAAGGAGTTTGGAGGGTGGCTAGGATGGGCAGATTGGCAGGACTGTCCAGTTCTATGTGCCTTTAAGTAGGTAAGCCACTGTCTGGCAGGGCAGGAGTAATACAAATATCCTCTAACCCAGAATGGTTTCAGAGTTGGGAGTGAACCAAATAGTTCACTCATGGATGTGAAAAAACAGGGTTTGAATGATTGGATTTAGCTCTTACGTAATGACTGGATTTAGCTCTTACATATAGATACCAAACACGCATCACAGGCATGACTCATATGTAACTTTTTAAAAGAGTTAAAACCTGCATTATTACTAAACTTTTCTTAGCTGTGGTTAACAGTCTATAATATTTATTTCCACCACACAAAAGAAGAGGCCAGTGATACGCAAAGCCGGTTTAATAAAATACAAATGCAAAACATACCAAGTAACTGCTCTAGTGTCTCGGCTCCTACAAGCCTTTCACAGAGTATAAATCACTAATAAAATAGCTTCCTTAAATAGTCAGCTCATTAAGACATCAATTAACATCAATGAACAATTTCAAAAAAATTCCTTAAAAATACATAACTACAAAAAGTATTTCCAGTTACATTCTTGATTCAGTCCTGCAGGACTCAAAGTGTTAAAACTTTAAAATAAACACGGACTCCTTCTTTCTCAACTTTTTTTGCAGCTAATATTCTAAAATTATCCTTTAAAACCTGCTCCAACACTGTTACTTGTAACCCCACCTGGGTCCCCTCCATGTTTGTCCAAAACATACATGGCAACCGGGCTGTAATCACAGCCTTTTTTAATATCATGTATATGCTCCTTTAATCTAGTTCTAAGATTCTTTTGCTCTCTCCAATGTAATATTTATTACATGGACATTTTAAGTAATACATTATTCCTTCACTTGCATAGTTGTAAATACCTTTTTCTGGATATTTTTTTCCATTAATATGTGAAAAGCTATTTGTTATAAATGAACACACACTACATTTCCTGCAGGGAAAAGTTTCTTGTTGGCTAATTTCTTTATATCTGACACTATTTGGTAACTTAAATGCCCCATGTACCAAAAATCTTTTAAATTTCTCTCCTTAATGTACGAAAATATTATTTTATTATAAATATGTTCAAAATGTTTGTCATTTCTCAGAATGTCCCATCCATATTTCACCCCTTCTATTAGCTTCTCACTAAAGATTGTGTATTTTATCACAAAAAAAATTCTTGTTCAGATCTGTACTTTTCTGTCTTTTACTTTTACATTTTACATCACAATTCATTTCTTTTCTATCTTTATCAATCTTGTTTATGACTTCCGATATTTTATTAGGTTTATACTCTCTGTTAATAAACATCCCTGCTATTTTGCTCATTTCTTCTTTGTAATCTTTTTTATCATGGCACATTGTCTTTATTCTGAGGATTTCTCCATATGGTATTGAATCTAGTGTATGTACTGGGTGACAGCTTTCACCATGTAATATATAATCGCGTTCCTCGAATTTCCTGTGTATTTTTGTTCTAATCATTTCATCTTCCATTCCTTCTACCATTATATCTAAATAACTTACTTTTTTTTTCCTTGTTGGATCTCATCAAACTTAATTCCAAATCTATTATTATGTAAGTCCCCTATAAATTCGGGAATATCTCCCTGCCCACCCTTACATACAAAAATTAAGTCATCTATATATCTGCCAAAAATAAAGGAAATAGCACAAAAAACTGTACCAAAACAAAGACCAGTTGAGGTTGCAGAATGTTTCAATGTGCATAAGGAAACAAATTCAATCCACAAAACACCTTTTATTAGCAGAACAATCAAAAGCTGGTAAGCGCTTTCATTCCAAAAACACAGAACTTCTTCAGACAAATCACACTTCAAACTACCCATACTTAAACTAAATTAAGATAATCACATGAGTAAAACACATTACATAGCCACACCTCCTTGAACTTATAGTAAAATATATACTAATATATATATATATATATATATATATATATATATATATATATATATATATATATATACATAGATATTAGTAGTATAAAAGATATAGTATAAAAAATGGTACAAGATTGTAACCAGCATAATATGACAATAAAAAAAATGAAAAATGTTTTTTCATTATGGATTTGGAACAATACACCTCCATATGAAAGATATACATATATGTATTTGTATTAATATAAATATAAATATAGGTATAAATATAAGTAAGTGCACACCTATCACTACAAACCATTATTCATTTTGGGGGGATACATTATTGTTAATTTTTTTTTAAATATTAAATATAAAAGAATGATCTCATTAAAGCTTTTAATCTTAACAGGGAATTAATAGAAATATTCTTATTCAGTCCCGGCCAGCATCCAAAACTAACTGCCAGCACAGTTCCCTTTTCTCCAACAAAATAGTCCAGGCACCCCCTTTTATTTCGGTAGGGATGTGATCAATAAAAAATTGGAATGAATGCCCTTCATTCTCCAACAAGTGCTTGCTCAGAGCATTTGCTTCTTTTTTTCTTTTTATTCCATACAAATGCTCATAAACACGATTCCTCAATTTCTTATCTGTTTTGCCAATATAGTAACACCCACATTGTTCACATAAAGCACAATATATTACCCTTTCAGTATTACAATTGTATTTCCTTTTTAGTCTAAAGGTAGTGTTATTTATTTTAAATTCATGTCCTTCCTTTATATATTTACAGAAATGACACATGCCACACTTGTTCATATAACCATCATTATTTTTCATAGAACTCGGTTTCTTTTCAAAACAACTCTTCAAATTCCTACCTCTTCTATATATTATTGGGGCCTTGTATCCACATATTGTCTTAGGTTCCTATCCTGTCTAGGTATGGTCCATTTTTTTCTAAAATGTTTTTTAATTCAAGGCTGTCTATAGTAAAAACTGTTATAAAGTATGTGTTATAATTTCTGCTCACATCATCATGATTGCCAGTAGTACCACTAATGGTGGTGACCTGGTGTATTTGGGATTCACTTAAAAGTGGTATATAGAAATTCCATTGCCTCTTGTTAACCACTTTCAGTATAATTTCAGTAACAAATTTCACGGTATAGCATCTTTTTACACACATATTCTTTAAAACTTCACAGTCAGTTAAAAAATCATCCAAATCGGATACCATACATGCAGCATGGACAAGTTGACCCTTGACTATGGCTTTTTTCTGTTTGTATGGGTGTGTACTGCTATAATGTAATAAGGGATTTGAATAAGTCTTTTTTCTGTAAATTCTAGCGGTAAATCTTCCATTATTATAATCTTTGGTTATCAAAATATTCAAGTATGGTATCCTATGTAAGTCAAAATTGTGGGCAAATCTTAGAAAATGTGTTGTAGAATTAATATAGGACATAAACTCACTAATTTTTTCAAATGTTCCATCCCACAGGACAAACATATCATCCAAAAACTGACAATAATATTTTATGTAAGGGTAAAATTCAGAGGGGAATAAATATTTCCTTTCCCATTGTGTTACTACTATATTAGCATATAAACCCCCACAAGCTGATCCCATAGCAACACCCTCTTGTTGTAGAAAGAACTAATTTTCAAATAAAATAAAATTATTCTTTAGAACAGTTTCCAGAAGTTGTAGATATAGTAATAATTTGAAATGTCCAACCTTCTTCTTGTATAAATATTCACTAAACCAGGCTAGTCCAATGTCATGTGGAATTATTGAATATAAATCCTTCATGTCTATAGTGAGAAACATATAGGTGTCCTTAAAAGGTACTTCATTCATGGCCTTCAAAAAGTTCCATGAATCCTTACACAAATGAGGTTCACTATGTACTAGATGTTTTAATTTAGCATCCAAGAATTTGGACAAAGGTTGTGTAATACACTCCTTGGAATCCACTATAGGGTGCATTGGTGGCTAATCTAAATTTTTGTGCAGCTTTGGTAATCCAAATATTACCGATACCTTAGGGAATATTACCGATACCTTAGGGTGGGGGACTGTAAGGTAATTTAATTCATCAATTGTTATGGATCCTTCAATGAACATGTCCTGAAGTTCATTTTTAATTTTTAAATATGCCTTATTCAGTTCATTTAAGGAAGACTTTACATATATTCTTCCATTTAAAATATATAACATCTTCTTCTTATAATCCACTAAATTCATTAAAACACCACCCCCTTTATCAGGTTTCATAGTCCTAATGTCTTCTAAGAAACCATGAATTTCTTTAATGGTATGTCCTTCTTCTATATCATCCCTGTTCAGGCTTCTATGTCTAGTCATTAAATTCAGGATATCTAATTCACATATTCTTTCAAACAATAGGATCATGGGGTGTAATGGGGTTGTAAGTACTTGAAATCATTAGGGGATTTAAAAATTGGTCAGAAAAAGAATTCTGAAACATGCTTCTCAGGTTTAATTTGCGGGTGTATAACTTTAAATCCATTAAGATATTGCATACATCACTAGGTTGTCTAGGAACAAATGTGAACCCTTTTGCAAAAAGGTCACAATGAGCAATATCCAAAGCAGCATTAGAGAAGTTGTATACTTTAAAATCACCTAAGGTGTTTGTAATAATACAACAACGGGGTAAAAGGTGATCACATACAAATACATATATGTATATCTTTCATATGGAGGTGTATCATTCCAAATTCGTAATGAAAAAACATTTTTCATTTTTCTTATTGTCATATTATGCTGGTTACAATCTTGTACTATTTGTTATACTATATATTTTATACTACTAATATTTGTGTGTGTATATATATATATATATATATATATATATATATATATATATATGTGTGTGTGTGTGTGTGTGTGTATATATCTTTTAGTATATATTTTACTATAACTTTAAGAAGGTGTGGCTATGTAATGTGCTTTTACTCATGTGATCATCTTAATTTAGTTTAAGTATGGGTGGTTTGAAGTGTGATTTGTCTGATGAAGTTCTGTATTTTTGGAACAAAAGCACTTACCAGCTTTTGATTGTTCTGCTAATAAAAAGTGTTTTGTGGATTGGATTTGTTTCCTTATACACATTGAGACATCCTGCAATCTAGACTGGTCTTTGTTTTGGTACAGTCATCTATATATCTATAGTATCTTTCCACATATTTGTTGTAGAATATATTTCTATAGATATAAAGATCCTTGAAAAGTCCCATGAACAAATTGCCATACATGGGGGCAAAAGCTGCCCCCATGGGCGTGCCTTGCAGCTGTTTGTACAGTTGACCATTAAATTCAAATATGTTGTTTTCCAAACAGTATTGTATTAATTCTATTATAAAATGTGTTTTGGGGCTATGACCTAGAAAATACAGGACTGCTTCCAACCCAAGTCAATGTTTTATACTTGTGTACAGACTAGTCACATCTATTACCAAAAAATAGTCTATAATGTTTGTTGTGGGCAATGCAAGACTAAAATACAGGTTTGCAGCTGTAACTCAACAAGATGCACTGCTGGTTGTATCTGTTGCAAACTGTAGATGAGACAGCCTGTAATTAATATTACCAGTTCAGATTATCAGCAGAAAAAAATTGATAGGGAATGTGCACTTTAATTCTGCATTTTATACCCTCAGACCTCTAAAGCAATAATATTTATGGCCCTTTTGTAGAGTATGGACCTCATTATTGACAGCAAAATCATCAAAGTTCCATTTCATCAAGTTTTCCCCTTTACCATAAATGGTTTTGACCTGAAGGGCGATTATTTCACTTGCACTAGTGAGACCATTCCCCCCCCCCCCCCCCGCTGAATGTTGGGTTGGAGATAACAAAATAATAGGGAACACTTTCTCTGATGGGATCTAGAGGAGGTAAGCTCAAAGAAGAAGGGTCTTATTGAGCTTATCCTCAATATTAAGAGCCAGACTGCTTCTGTATGTTGTTTCCAGAGAACTTAACAGCAAGTGAATATAGGAATTTCAAAACACTTTCATAAACAAAGACCAATCAACTTAATCTACTTTTGCTTAAGTGCACATTATTAAGCACTTTACAAGTCTTTTGATCAATAATCAGTGATCGGTGATGAATGATCAATGATGTGGAATCTAAACTCAGTGCTTAAGTCATTTAAAAGTTTTCTTGATCAATGACCAGAAACAAATACATAATCCTTCAACCAAATGCCTAATAACTTTTTAAAGGCCTCTAATCTCTCTGCAAATTGTAAACTCATTGGTAAAGAACTCCACTGCCATACTAGCCTGTGATAAAAAAGCCCTTATAAAGTGTTCCAGATGGAGATAAACTGACAGACAGGTTTTCTATTCATGGTGAAAGGATTGTGAGTAATAAAAGGGATACTTAGAGTAGCAGCTATAATTTCATTTTGTAAGCATTTAAATGCCATAATTGGTACCCTCTAATTAGTCTATACCCCACAGAGTATAGGGGCAAATGTCCACGTCATCTTCTGTATATCAACTGACCATTCCTATTATTTGCCTTGTGTATGTCTTCCAGATAAGTTCAAGCTTCTTCAGTTTTGAAACATTAACTACACAAAAAGACTAACAATATCCCATGATAGCTAAAGTGGTCATCTTAAATAATGGGATCAGAACTTTTTTTGTCCCTGCTGGTGACAGAATGCAGTATATCTTTAATTAAACAATATTACACTGTTGTAATTGATCTGATATACTAATGAAATTTCAAAGCTGAGTCCACTGAGATCCCAATTAGTTTGTTATTCAAGTTTCTAGAATTAGGTAAAAGTCTCACATGTGAGTAACACAGATAGTATGTGGTTGTCTACAGCATATAGATATACTAACTTAAGATTGCCATAGTGCATCACTATACACTTTTTGGCATTGAACACTATGTCATTACAAGTAGTCCACTTAAGGATGCTCTCAAGATAGCCTTGGAGTATGTGGTGACCACTGATGATCCAAGTATTCTTTGTGATTTGGCATTTATACATCAGAAGGCTAAAAATCATAGCCCCTGCATGATATCTGCTCTGATACCCTTAGAGTCAGAGTAGCAATCCTTAACTTTAACAGTTCATTTTCTGCCCATGAGCCAGTTATCCACCCACTTCAGTATGTTAGGATAGATCTTCAGCTTAACCACAGCGTGCAATATGGCATCATGGGGAACTTAATCAAATGCCTTTGCAAGGTCCAGATAAAAAAAAACATTTGCTGTAATCCCATTGTCCAGACAGCTGCTGATATACTTGTACAAGCTAATTAAGCTGGTGAAGCAGGAGAACCATGATAAGAAACCATGCTAGGATATGTCTACACTGAAATCAATGATAAGAAACAATGCTAGGATATGTCTACACTGAAATCAATAATAAGAAACCATGCTAGGATATGTCTACACTGAAATCAATGATAAGAAACCATGCTATGATATATCTACACTGAAATCAGTGATAAGAAACCATGCTAGGATATGTCTACACTGAAATCAATGATAAGAAACCATGCTATGATATGTCTACACTGAAATCAATGATAAGAAACCATGCTAGGATATGTCTACACTGAAATCAATGATAAGAAACCATGCTAGGATATGTCTACACTGAAATCAATGATGAGAAACCATGCTAGGATATGTCTACACTGAAATCAATGATGAGAAACCATGCTATGATATGTCTACATTGAAATCAATGATGAGAAACCATGCTACGATATGTCTACACTGAAATCAATGATGAGAAACCATGCTAGGATATGTCAACACTGAAATCAATGATGAGAAACCATGCTAGGATATGTCTACACTGAAATCAATGATATGAAACCATGCTAGGATATGTCTACACTGAAATCAATGATAAGAAACCATGCTAGGATATGTCTACACTAAAATCAATGATGAGAAACCATGCTAGGATATGTCTACACTGAAATCAATGATGAGAAACCATGCTAGGATATGTCTACACTGAAATCAATGATGAGAAACCATGCTAGGATATGTCTTCCCTGAAATCAATGATAAGAAACCATGCTTGAATATGTCTACACTGAAATCAATGATAAGAAACCATGCTATGATATGTCTACAGTGAAATCAATGATAAGAAACCATGCTAGGATATGTCTACACTGAAATCAATGATAAGAAACCATGCTAGGATATGTCTACACTGAAATCAATGATAAGAAATCATGCAAGGATATGTCTACACTGAAATCAATAATAAAAAACATGCTAGGATATGTCTACACTGAAATCAATGATAAGAAACCATGCTAGGATATGTCTACACTGAAATCAATGATAAGAAACCATGCTAGGATATGTCTACACTGAAATCAATGATAGGAAACCATGCTAGGATATGTCTACACTGAAATCAATGATAAGAAACCATGCTAGGATATGTCTACACTGAAATCAATGATAAAAAAAACATGCTAGGATATGACTACACTGAAATCAATGATAAGAAACCATGCTAGGATATGTTTACACTGAAATCAAGTGAGGGCTGAAATGACTAACAAAAAAGTACACCCAAGCATTTTCCCAGTATACAGGTTACGCTAATGTTTCAGTGATGAATGAAACATCATACTTTACCCCCAGCAATTCTTCTTACCACTATCTCAATTACAGCAAAAGTAAATTAAGGCACCAAAGTTACACACTGGAAATCAGTCACTGTACTTTATTGCAGAAAACAAACGGTAAGCGCTTTCACAACTTGATGTTGCTTCATCAGACCACATCACTACAACTGATGCTTGGTTAAATACTAAGACAATTAGTATGACATCACAATTTAAAGAAATATTTCCCCTTTTTTTAAATATTTAAAATATCCCTTTTATTTAAAATATTTAAAATATACCTTTTATTATATATATATATATATATATATATATATATATATATATATATATATACACTTTTCTATATCTTTTATGTAATTTTTCTTATAGATATTAGTATATGTTTTTATGCCTGTGGGGAAATATTTCTTTAAATTGTGATGTCATACTAATTGTCTTAGTATTTAACCAAGCATCAGTTGTAGTGATGTGGTCTGATGAAGCAACATCAAGTTGTGAAAGCGCTTACAGTTTGTTTTCTGCAATAAAGTACAGTGACTGATTTCCAGTGTGTAACTTTGGTGCCTTAATTTACTTTTGCTGTTGTGTGTTTTTGGGCACCTCAGTGTACCTGAAGCCGTTTGAGTTTGTGTCTTCACTACCTCAATTAGTTTGTTATTCAAGCTTCTAGAATTAAATAAAATATATTTCAATATAGCATTTTAGTACTTATTTTCCCTGTTATGGTTGTGTACACTAAGTGTACATGATTTGTATACAAGAACATTGTTATCACATTTTTGGTGCTTTCTAGTCACTCAGAAAAATTACACTAAGTGTACATGTATTCTACACTTCGTGGTAATCTTTATGAATCCCTGTCAATATTAAAAGCTGAAAGAATATCAGTAGGAAAACTAAAATTAGGAGGAAGAAGGTGGGAGTTATGTCTGTGCTGTCTGAGTACTCAGAATGGTGTACACTTAGTGTAGGCCTTATTTAACCCTGGGGACAGTAACTTTATCATGTTGAATTATCTGGAAAATATCCCTCAGTCCTCTAAATATGAGTTAATAGTTTTTGTTGTATTTGGTTTTGGTATATACTATTCCATCAGGGTTGCCGTGTTTTTGGTTTGCTTGTTTTTCTTGGTTTCTTGATGGATGGCGCTGGAAAGGATGAATTATTCAATCTTACACTGCATCCTGTTCCTAATAGCCAAGATAAGGCTATATAAGAACTGACTGCCTGCCTTGGCGAGATGCAAAAATGTTGGCTTTGTTGTCTCAAAGAGGAATTTCGGCCAATATTGAAAAAAATGGCTCCACAGGGCTCTGCAGGGTTATCTAATAGTTTCTTTGGAAATAATGAGACAGTAACAGAATTATCACACAGTAACACCATTTATCATGAAGTGGCTTCAGCTTTGTGTTTAAACTATGATCTGATTACCACCAAGAGAGAAAGTATTGAGATGAACCTGGTAAGACACAACACTACTATGCTGCTTGATGATCTGGAGGGAGGATTAAGAAAATATAAAGCATTGCTAATTGAAAATAAATACTTTGAACATTGTATTAAACTAGAGATAGTTCCAAACATACTATGTTTCTTTAAACTTTCAAACACTGTCAATTCAGGTGAGCCTTTTTTCTTCGAGTTGGTAGAATTCTTTAATAATGCTGGGATAGAACTTTTGAAAAAGTTTATTATGAACAAGACCAGTATAATGGAAAAGTTCAAATTATCACTTAAGAATAAGAATTAGCTGTTTATTTAAACCATCAACCTGGTGTTAAGATTAGCTATGAACAGATTTTTTCAGAGCTAGAATTATAGTGGCACATAAACAGAAAAAGGTCATCAGAGACTTGGCAGCCTATAATCTAAAACAGCTTATATGATGAATGATATTTGTAAGAAATCTAACATCAGGCAGGTTAATAGCATAACATATACTAGTTCATCTAAGGGTAATGGCTCTTTAAATCAAAGAGAAACCACAACAGGAAGTAGAGTTACTCAAGGAGAATTACATACAAAGGAAGTCTCTGGTTCCCCTTCTTACAGTGTAATTAACTCACATTACACTGCAGATTTTCCCGAACTACCTTTGCATTCTCCAAATACTAGATTGACTCTTCAGAATCTCCCATTACAAGAGAGGTCGACAAAAAAAAATCAAATCATGGAGGTAACATGAACTTCTCCAGTAGGAGCACAGGGAGATGCAGAAGAAGAAAATGAATAAGGACTAAAAAGACTGTGAGTGATGATGAGGTTAAAATACTCAGCTTATCTGATTTCATTTTAAATGGGCATCACTGCAATGTTTTAAAATTAGGTTTTCAGTTTATTCCTAGCCATAGGGCAAGTTTAACCAAAGAGTGTTTTAGAATTAATATTTTATATGAGAAAGTTGAATGTGAATTATTTGTTAAAAGATGTTAACGTCAAGGGTGGACTAAGAAAACCATTTACTTTTAATCCGCCATTGCACTATATCTTAAAAGTTTTTGAATCAGCCTGTGAACAAGGGATTAGGGAATTATTAACTGATAAAACAGACACTTTTTTTAACTCTAGCTGCAGATGAAAGAAATATACTGTATGAATTACAACAGCAGTCGGCATTTAGGTTTATGAATGCCGACAAAGGGGGGGGGTGGGATGGTAATAATGAATGTAGAACAATACAACCATTATATTGAAAAAATACTGAAAAACACTGATGAATATTGTGAGGTTTCTTTAAATAATATACAAAAAAGTTTTACATATACACAACATTGTCTGTATGATTTTTTTAATGAATGGTGAAACAGATTTTGAAGTTTACAATTACTTGCTAAATGACAACCTATGAGTAGGTATTTTATTTGTCATCCCCAAAATCCACAAAACTCCAGTGGGTCCACCTTATAGACCAATCATTTCAGATTCCAGTAGAGCAACAGAAACAATTTCTATATTTTTAGATTCAGAGCTCAATCCATTGGTACAACAACAACCATCATATATTTAAAATTCCTGGGACTTTTTACATAGTATAAGGAATTTTAACCTTGAAAATCAGTTTTTAGCAGGAGTGCTACATTTTCAGTATCGATGTAGTGCCCTTGTTTACTAGCATACCCATTGATGAAGGTATAGACTCTGTAAGATCTTATTTGAATAAGTATACTGAGCTAGATAACAATAAGGTCAGTTTATATTGTTCACTATTAGATATTTTGTTGACCAACAATTATTTCTTGTATAATTGAAAATATTATCAGTGGTTAAAATGGGTCGCTATGGGGGCCACAGTAGCCCCAGCGTATGCCAGTCTAGTGCTCGGGTGGTGGGAAAGAGATATAGTAAATAAGAGTAATGACTATCAGAATGTACTTTTTTATAGATGTTTCATCAACTATTTGTTTTTTATAGTCAAAAGACAATGTGACTACTTAGATTTTTCCACCAATCTCAATCAAAGCACATCTTTCCTCCAATTCACATTTGGTGATAAGGGACATCTTATTCCATTTTTAGATGTAGAACTTAAATGGAACATAGAAAACAACACATTTGAAAGTCAAATCCATACATAAAGCACATTCTCAAACAGTTACCTGCATTTTCAAAGTAGCCATCCTATGTTTATGAAAATAAATATACCCCGAGGCCAGTTCATTAGAGCCTGTTCTATGACAAGTGAGGATGAGTTTTTTCAACAAGAAGTGGATTAGATTACTTTGTTTTTTAAATAGGGGTTATTCCAGGGAATGGTTAGAGATAAGTGTAAATGAAATGTCAAAAGGGCAAACTGAGTTCTGTCCTATTATTAAAACAGGATATAAAAAGAAAAGAATAACAAAACTAGTGAGAAATATATCAGTGAAGAAAATAAAGTGGTCAACAATATTACTAATAAAGAGAAAAAAAATACTGGTGTGCAAGTCTGAATAAAGTAAGTGATGCTGGTGATTCAGTTAGTAACTTTATTCCATATTACTTTATAGATATGTCAGTGGATACTTTTCAGGTAAAAGAAATCATTCAAAATAACAGGAAGATTATTTGTGGTAACCAAGAATTTAAAGAAATTGTTGGCGGAGGACGGATTTAATAAGAAGGACATGTGCATTAAGTACATGTTAGAACATAACACCACTACAATAACACCCTGTATAACTAATAAGAGTTTAGGAACATATAAATGTAATGGATGTAATATTTGTAGATTTATATATGAAGGACCAAATGCTTCCTTGAACCACATAACATACAGTATAAAAGTTCCAGGTACATATCGCTGTAGCACAAGTGGGGTTGTGTACATAGGGATACGTTCAGGATGCACAAGTTTTTACACGGGGATGACAACAAGAAGTTTAAGACATAGAATAAGAGAACATATCTATACAATAAAGACAAAGAATTGTAACAATGCCTAACTTACACATTCTCAGTCCTGTGAAAAATATAAAAAGTTCACTTTTGCCATTCTAGAACAAATTTTACAAGACAGAAGAAGGGGGAGTTTTAAAAATCAGATAGAAAACAGAGAGACAGAATGGCAAGTAAAGTTAAAGGTTGATTCTCCCCCTGGTCTAAATGAAGTAATTAATATAAAGTGCTTCCTTAGTGAATGTAAACTAGGGGGGACATTAAAGTGCAATGTTTTTATATGAGTTCATGTATTAATTAGAAATAAATTAGTTGGATGTTTTCACTGGATAATTTGGATATAAAAGTCTGGATGATTTGGCAACATATTGTATTTTTCTGAAGAAGTTTTGACAAAAGCAGCTATTAAAGTGTTTTATGCTAAAATATGTTAAGTGTCCTCACTGTGAATTAATAGTTTTTGCTGTATTTGGTTTTGGTATGTACTCTTCCATCAGGGTTAATGTTTTTTGGTTTATGCATTACTACATTGTAGGATCACCACACCACTTGACCCACTCCCTAAGTCTCTTCTGCATTTTTTCTTCTCAAACTGAGTGGTTTCATCTGTGGCAACCCTACTTAAACCTGGGGCTGTAACTAAGAAGCTTCAATCTTCACCACTGTCTCCTGTAAGGGAGCATCACTGAAAGCAGAGATAGAAATACACAATCCCCCCTAAGTGTATACCAGGAACTGGCTGCACACCTGGGACTGGACTATATGCTTCATTCCAGGTCCCCAAATGAGTCTTCACACTAACCCCTGCAGAGCACTGTGTCCCAGTTCTAGGCATTTGGCGCACTCACTCTTAAACATTTGATATTCACACATACAAACACTCTTGGGAAAGACTGACACAGATGTACCTGCTATGTCCTTTTTCCCAAATTGCAAGGTAGATTGCTGCCACCAGTCAAATACTACAATACCTTTCAAAGGGGGTGTTCAATTATATTACTATAAAGAGTAGCATGTAATCCAAGCAATAAGGCTTTTCGGAGTGGCCCTGGTGTTATCAAAATAAGCATAAACACTCTCAGGTTATTAAAAGTACTTTCTAAATAAAAAGCCACAATAAAAAGATAATAAAATATTTGATAAATGAAACTATTTAAAATATATACATTGAATAACTGATTCCAATAAACCACAGAGTTTCACACAGAGAAATTATGAAAATAACACTGTAGGATAGGTTTCACACTGATTGTAGAAAAGCTATATCTAACTATAGCTCCCTAAGTGTCTAAAGATTAACTGTCCCTGTCTAATCTAATTAACTCAGCAAGGCAAGATGATACTCTTACTGCTGCAAGGCAAAAATAAGAATATACGTCCACTCCAGGCTGTTGTCTGGTCCTCAGTGACTGGAATAGCAACTCCTACTATTACTGAACAGCTCTGGAAAGCTCTGAGTGATATATTGATCTGCAAAACAACAACTGACAACTACAACAACTACTGAACTACCACACTTAGACTCAGAATCTGCTTTTATAGCAGAATTTTCAAAAGTGACAGAAAGCTGTTATAAGAATTCTACTCTCTAATATCAGACTTTAGAAAGTAAACAAAACAGCTGCTGTGGAGATTCTATTCCTTTCAGCTCTGGCACACAATGGCATCACATCTAGGTAAGCTCAGCCGACTGGCATAACCTACATTCAGAATTCTTTTTAAAAAACATGTACATTTGGTTAGCCACAAGAACACTGTTTGATTCAAACATCTTAGATAAATCAAATTAATAATCACAAAACACAAACTTATTTTCAAAGCCATAGCTAGTCATGCTGGCATATATAACACAGGGTCATTTACAATTATTTACAAGTATTTACAAAACTTCAGGCAGTATGCTAGCACAGATGACAATATCTAATATCCTCACATCATCCTCATAGTCCAGTTCCACAATCTCACTCCACAGCCTTTTGTTTTTTTAATACCACTATGTTTAAATTTAGCTTGTTAGAAGGAGTATTGCCAATGAAATGTGAAGAGGAGGAATTCCATAAAGTCTGTGTTACTGATGGGGGTTCCGTATTGCATAGTTGGTGCTTCAGTTTGACAGCAGTGAATACATTAAACAAAAGCTGCATTTCACGATCAAAGCTATTTTATGTTTGCATGTCCCTATTAATATGGGCAGAATTACTAACTAATAATAATTTTTTACTGCTTTTGTGGTACATTTCAGCGTTTTAGTGATAGGGCACCAACACTCTGGAGCACTTTTAAATTTGGATACTACAGATATAGTATAAATACAATGTATCAGTATAAATATTAAAGTAAAATTATAAAACTATGACAAAAGTGCATTTTTAATTATACACATTGTTGTCAGAAAAATAAACAAATAATTAATACAAATACACTTCAAAACCACAAAATAAATATGAATAAAAGTAAAACTCAGTTAAAGCCATTATGCATTATTCCAGGCATCAAATTCATTATCAGAGATGGAATTCAGCCTAATCTCACTAAACTAAATATAGATTAGATTAATGGGTTTAAAGTGAACACAAAATTGCTATGAAACAGAATTCACTAATTAAAAAAAATACCACAAAAAATGGCTGCCCTTTTGCTATATTCTTTTACATATAGTAAAGGTATATATAAACACAGTCTAAATCAGGATTATTTTTAATAGGGTTCCTATGAACTTGTATTTCAGTGCTACTTTCTTTGATTTCTACTCTCTGTAACATCTAAGTTTATCTGTTCTCTACAATATTCCATCTTGAGTTTAAAACATGCACTATTTTTTAACTTTTCTGGATAATCTGTCAGCATGTCTTCACTGCCTCCATATAACATAAATATGGCATCCACAAAATGCAATTAAAGTAGTACAAATTCAGTATAAGTATGATTAACATGCACAAAGGTCTTCCAAATCAGACATAACTATGTCTGCATACAGGTTTGCTACTGATGTACCCACAGCCACAACTGTTTACTGATGATAATATAGATCATTAAAACAAAACATGTTATTCTAAAGTCCCAGTTCTAGAAATGAGTATAGTATAGTATATTTGCATATTTTTTACTAATTCAAGCAGATTCTACCCCTTGCTCATTCAATATAAATGTAAAAAAGGAACACAACATCCAAGGTTACGGAAATAAAGTCAGAAATATAAATTGCCTCACAATATCTTCTCATCTTTAATGTCAGTAATGGCATTTTAATATCACATACAAAAGGTTTAAATGTTTCTTTCAAGATACTTGAAATAGATTCAGTTACTTAATCATGACATGATACTATAGGTCACATGGATTAGTGAAACATATTTTTGCATATCTTATTCCCTGCAATGGAACTCTGGAAGTCTGCACTGTAATTTCCATTGGGGAAAGTCTAAGCTTATGGATAGAATCAGATTATGTCTTCACATTTCAAACAAATGTTCCTATCTCTGGGACCTAAAACTGTCAAGATTTTCACAGAACACTGAGATTTTTGCCTCATATTTTTGGCCTGTTACTCATAAAATTGTGGTTTACTGGCAAAGCACTGCCAAATCTTTGAAGACTGAAGTCAAAAAATAAAGACAGACATTTGAGATTCAGACTTCATACATTTCAGAAAATTCATGCTAATGCAAAACCTGTTATCCTATCAACTTTCTAAGTTTGTAAGAGCAATATTTCAAAATTGTCCATATGTTTGGGCCTTTGTTTACCCATTATTTATGGCTTTGTCCAGATTTCTTACTCTAAGAGGTTGAGAGCTATGTAGAGGTTACTAAAGAATTGTAAATGGCAAAGTCTTCAGTGCAAGCTATTTTTATTGTGGTATTATTCTTTAGGTTCCAGGTCTTAACCTTGATTTTATAAATCACAGTAAACACTATGTTAAGCTTGTAATATTTTATTAACAACTTACAACATCTCAGCAACCACTCAAGTTACACACATACTGTAAGCAATATTTTGTTCACCTGTCTGATAACTTTCATATGAATTTAAGCAGTTGTGACTGTACTACTTGGTTGCCAAGATATTTAGAAAATCATGAAATGTATGGCAATATAAATAAATTATTATATGTAGAACAACTAAAATCTCTTTATAGTGTTCCTGTCAGAAGACCGAAGATGCATTCTGTCAAATGCGTCTTGGTCAAACTGTAAATGTCGAAAACGCAGAATGACGAAACAGCTTTTAAGCAAATTATTTCTTTGGGAAAGAAGTCGCTTGACCACTACCATCACTTTGCCATTTTCGGCACTGTAGTGCGATCTCAGATTTGGTATATTTAAAATATCAATATAGTTGTGTTTACCATTATGTAAGCTTCAAGATGAAACCTCTTAATACATTGTAAGTAGTATGTTTTTTGGAATTATCGGTACAAATATGAACAAACAAAATTTGACACCTAGAAGCGTCAGTGGGATATAACTGCAGGCACTCCTAGAGGTGTCACTTTGCTGTAATGAGATATCTTGGGTAGTTCATAAAGTATAGGCCCTTTTGGTTCATATACATTGAAAAAGTGTAGCAGTTCAAAGGACAGATAGGAGTCCAGGTGCAAATCATAAAGAATATTTTCACATTTTGTTATCATGCGCTTAACATCCTGCCAAGTCACAGATTTAAATGAATTGGTATCTCCAGTCAGTAATAACATACAACTATCATAATATTCATAATCTAAATCATAATACAACCATCCTAATGCACAGGTATGACATCTGTATTAACATTTTCTTAAAGTCTTCAATAATGCAATTTCTGATTCTCTCAAATTGTGAAAGGACTCCTTAAATTCAACATTAACAATTATAAATCGCCTTCCTTCTAACAAAGTAACTTACAGGAATAAAGGTACTAAGTTTCTCAAAATTACTGTTTCTGCTTAGTGTACTGTTTTCAGTGTTGTCTGAAAAAAATAATTTTACATTAACATTCAAGTCTGTTATCAATTTTATCAGTGAATGCATCAAAAGCTCATTGCCTCTTAAAACAATAGCTGGATAAGTTAAAACAATGTTTATCAGTGTGTTTGTTGCTGTGACATGTTATATGTCTTCATTCCGGCTGTCAATTGCTAACCTCTTTGTCTTCTTTCAATTGCTCTTGGCTCATCCCACCGGAGGAATATTCTTACTGATTTGGATGGGCAATATTTACAACAACAAACCATTATACATATAAATAGGCATGGACATGCACACACATAGACACACACACGCACACACACACACACACACACACACACACACACACACACACACACACACACACACACACACATATATATATATATATATATATGGTATCACAATCTCGAAATTCATAAGACAGACCAAAATCCTGAAACTTCAAAATCCTGAAAACTCAAATTCCTGAAACTCAAACTACAGAAAACACACAGAATACAAACAATGATAACATAGCAGTACAAGGACACACAGAAACACATACAAAACAAAGCAAAGCTGTTGCTACTTAAATATAGCAACTCCAAGATTGCACTTAGGGGAGTGCATGGTGGAAACTAATATGGTTTATGTTGTTTAAAGACATTATATGTATGGGGAACCATATATATATATATATATATATATATATATATATATGTGTGTGTGTGTTTACTATCGTTTGTTCGAACGGCAAAACATTTGCTGTTTGAAACAACCCGAACACAAGCATTCCCACTGGCCACAATGTTGACCCAAATGATCTACACATTTGAGTCAACATTGTAGCCAAAACCATCACGTGATAACCGTAGAGGATCTGATGTAAATCAGGGTCCTATATGACATATCACATTTTTGCAGGGGTGCAAGCAACCCCTGCACCCCCACACCCTCCCCTTCTAATATATTCTAACTCCGAAATTTCACTACAGTGGGGATATGGATACATTTCCAGTACCGACTGTAACACAATCTCTGTGCAGATAGTCGAATACACTTATGCGAATGCACTACTTTATTCGCATAAGTGTGTTCGACTATCCCATCCATTTATGTTTTGTGCACGACATTCTGATTTTCGACAGCAGTGCTGCCAACAGACTGTTGTTCACACAAACCATAGTAAACCTATATATACATATATATATATAAATATATATATATATATATATATATATATATGTGTGTGTGTGTGTGTGTGTGTGTGTGTATGTATAAAGTGGATAAAGGTAGAGGTGGGGTGATACATGGAGTGACTAGAAATATTATGGTACCTGTGCTTTTGCAACTGCAGGAATAAAAAACAAAAATAAAAGTCTAGGTTATAAAGTGCAGATGTAGACTGCTGAAATTAAGTAAGGAATATTTGGGGAACAGAATAAGAAAATAAGTCATGAGGGAGGGACAGAACATTCCTTGAAGGATTTTTTGAGCTCTAATGATATGGGGGCAGTGCAGTGGATTGCCAATAAAGCATTTACAGACAGCTGTTTTCTAAAGTCGTTTTTAACCGTTTCCTAAACATGTTGCCTTGAGTTGTTGAATGAGGAACATTCCCTGTTAACAGGGGCTGGAATGGAGAAACTATGATCTGCATTCGATGTGAAGATGGGTAGTTTAGGGTTTCTTTAAGCATAGTTTATATTACTTGGAGATTATTGGCAATGTTTACTTATTTATTTGTGTATTTATTTTAGGATGATGTTGCTATCAGAGGGAGTCCATACTCAAGCTGTGATATATGTATTTCTTTACTTATTACAGTCCTGCCTTGTGGAGGTAGAAAGTGTAAAATTTCCAATCACAAAAGTGAAGATCGTTGATTTTGTTTTCTGTTATTGTTGTATGTAGTGAGGTTCTTAGAAGTTTTTTCGGTCTAGCCAGAATCCCATGTATCAAAATGATTGCATAGCTTGAACTGATAGGCTGGGATTGATAGAAATTTGTCAATTAAAGTTAAGCTTTAAAGAGTTCCAAATAGCATTACCTTTATTTATGACATGGAAATATTCCTGCTGCTTAACAAATTACTGACATTTTCAAAGTACAAATGGTACACATTCTGCTGTCACATCCCAAGCCTGAAATTAATATTGCAAGTTCAGATTATCAGCAGAAAAAATTCTGGAGGATATGTGGTTTTATTCCTGCGTATTATAACCTCAAATCTTTCATTTGATAGTAGTTATGGCTCTAGTCTGTTTTGTTTCCAGAAAATTTGCAGTAAGCGAATATTGGACTTATCTGTTTTTGACAAACAAACACGATGGACACCAGAAAATGTCATGTTGAAACCTAGCACACTGAACTGAATGTTGACTGATACTGGTGCTGCAAAGAAATTGTATAAAAATGAGCAGAGCAAGAAGGAACAACAGCACAGCTCACAATGAATAAAGTGAAGTTATCCTGGGACAGTATCAGGTTGCATCCGCAGGGTGAGATGCTTGTAAACAAGCTTTTGGTTTCCTGTGCATCTAGTTAATAGAGCACTAAAGATATAGTTCTGATACAAAAGCATGCACGTTGGTTTGTCGCATACTCAGCTTATGAAAACATTCAGAAAAGACAAGGACTTGGTTTGTAGCACAGTGATGTCTGCCACTAAAATTACAAGTTCTGGGCAGGGCTGGCTTTAGATGAAACAGCCAAAGAACTCCACGGGGCCCCCGCTGTCTTCTCATTTCTGTCAGTGCCCCTTCCTATAGCTTTTACCCCTCCTGGCCTCCTACACCATACAGACAGAATAACATTACCATTTTCTAGTCATATGACCAGAGCTCAGCGTGCAGAGAGGATACAATGATTAATAAAGTATGAGTACATCAGTGAAGGTCAGAATGTTCTAGCACAGAAAATTACAATATTTTAAAACAGTGACAGACAGATAAACATACATTATTTAATTGTTTTGTTTATTTATATTATTTGCAAGATCTGGTTATTGTACAGTAATAAATGGCATTATGCATTTCAAATGAGGCTAGTGGGGTGTCAGTCTAAAATAATATCCAATGTCACAAAAGCATGTACAAGAGTGCTTAAATAAACTGGGGACACAGCTTGTGGTTAAGGAGAGATTACAGATGTGGGTTAATGGTTTGGATATTCTTTCAGCTTCAAGCCTTAGAACTGGCAGCTGACTGAATTTTGAGCCTTAGAATTTGATTTGAGTAACAGTGATTTAGTTTCATTAGCTGTACTAGCAGGGCAATGAAAAGTGGTTACATAGGAGGCTAAGAGGCAGAGCTGGGAGTGAGAACCGTTATTATTGTTACAGTTAGATAGGCTGGATGAGAGTTATTATTAACTTTTTGTAACAAGCCCAGGAGGCATTGTATACAGTTTTCAGCAATGTTAGAGGAGGGAGAATGGGAGTTGTTTGTGGGTTGGTTATAGTTAAGAACATTTATAACTTGTCTGAATACTTTCCAGAATAATGTAGGCTTTCTGGGGCATAATTCTCTTGTTTTTTGTCTAAGATAGAACATGCCCATTTGGGGGGGGGGGGCAGAACAGAATACATACAGCCCAGACCCCTTATCAACTCTGGGGCCCAGTTTGGCAGGCTCCCATGCTACAATCCTGTCTTCACCAAACTATGCTCCTTAAGCCCTCAGTACTTTGACAGAAAACCACAAAAAATATTATTATGAACAGACCAAAAATATGAAACAAAAATATGCACATTCTGCAAAATTCAGGACAATTGAGAGGTATTGTACGGGTATTAATTTATGAATACAATGCTGCTTTTAGAGCATACCTCTCAACTTGTTTGCTCATGAATTCTGCACAAAGGCAAAAATAATGGGGGAACAAATGTTCATAACTAGAGAAAATATTAGTCTAATTCACTTAAAAGTTAATAGAATAATAAATTTTGCATCAACATGCATTTTCTGAACAATATGAAGTATGAAACTGTAAAGTCTGGCATTATTCACTGATCATAATTCACAGTAATTGATGAGAAAATGAAAAATTCTATGAGGGACAGGGCAAAAATATGAGGTAAAATCAATCTAGGGCGTTCTGTAAAAATGGAACAGTTATAAGGTAGCTAGCTTAGCTGTAGCAAGCTGTTTGATACATTTCTATTAGGCAGGTTGTTATAGTCTGAGAGGAGAAGAGCTTTTTTTTCTTTTTCTTTTGGACTTCAAGGTGAAGACTTTTCTTTTCCTTGTTCCTGAAGTTGCTAGACGTCATGATTTGAAGGTGCCGGTGGTGAGGCGATACAGTACTGGTATTTGTTAAAGAAATGCTGCTATTGCATTTGCAGTCACAGCTAAAACACTGCAATTCTCAGGGTATAATACTTTGACTACAGCCAAGATGTTTTTTACAATTTACAACAAGCATTTTGTTACATTTTCAAGTAGAACAGCAGACCCTTTTTTTTTTTTGTCTTTTTTTTTGTTTTGTTTTTTTTGTTTGGTCTTCAAAGTGAAAACCTTTTTTCTCTTTTTTTCTTCAAGTTAAGGTTGTGCAGGGCTGAAGCTATGGTTCTGGACTGCAGACTGCAGTGACAGGTGCGGGGCTGTATTGCACCTAGTTGGCTCAGCTGGCCTAAGGCTGGCCCTGATAGAGCCACAGTCTTTCAGAAAAGGGGTGGCACTGTAGTAGGCATCCTGTAGAGGGCTTACAGTTTGCCAAGCCATTGCTTGGTGGTAGCCCTTATTACTTGCAGGGAAGGCCCTGTGAGCCCCACAGTGATGCAGGCAGTCTGCCTCTCCATCCAGGAGCATGGTTAGGGATGATACGAAATGCAGTCATTGTTGGGATGCCAGTGATAACACAAACTCCTGATGTCTGCCTAAATGATAGCCCAACAGGACAGTTCTCACTCTAGCAAACCTAAGGATTCCCCAGCACTAGGGAACAAATTGGCCCAAGTTTGATAGGGAGAGGCTTGATGACCAGCAGGCAGAGAGTGAGATAGATAGCGTGAGAGAGAGAGAGCAACTAGGAAAAAAAAAACATAAACACCTATCTAACTTCAGTATCAACACTTACCTAAGTAATACTGTTTTAATAAAAAAGTGTAGCAATGACAAATTAGTAGCTTTGATTTTGATTGTTCTAAAACTGATCTCTAACTAGTAAGAATTTTTCCCGATAATATTCTCAACTGTGTCTCCACATGAAGTTGGCAGGTATAACCTGACCATGATTAAGCAGGTCTTCTGCTTTTTAGCTGAGCACATGATCACTGTTGTGCTAATAACTTACATACCCTTCTCTTCAGTCATCAACCCTACAGCATGAAGACATATCTAATTATAAAGAGGTCAAACAAGAATTTCTACTTACACAAAAATCAAAGGTCATATTGAGGGTAGAATCATTAGTATCATATTTTAGAAAGTAACAGAGTATGGTAAAGGCAAGCTGCACTGGATTTCAGCAGGCAAGGCAAGAAAAAAGCAGGTTTATAACTGTAATGAATTAAACAGGAAAAGAGGTGAAAGTTTAGAAATGGAGAATTATATACACATTTTAAAAGAAGAAATAACTTTCACTACTGAAAAAATAAAGAAAGAAAGATGCACATAATAATTTAATGAGGGGGTAATCATCTCAAAGGTAATTACATCTGACTGATTCAAGTATATACATTTTAAAGACCTTATGAAAGACTGGATAGGATTCATTACTCCATAGAGAGACAAGAAGAGATTTGCAGAGTGAAGTAGCTAGCCCAGAGAAGTTGTGATTGCTGTAAAAAGCTTTTTGGCTGGAAGTGATCTTAGATTGTACTGAGAAGTTTTGAATGTTAGCATACTGGAGATGACAAGCAAGGTTTTCATATTAAAATGTTATGTTTGAAAAGAAGTCAGGAGTAGGCTTCAGATCTTTGCTGGATTGGAAGTCAGTTGGCTTTGCTAAGACTAAGCAGTTGTGCTCATAATGAGGGACAAATTGGAAGATTTTTTTTATTATTATTTGGAAGGAATAGATTTGTGGGCTAGGAAATATGAAGTTTGATACTACAGTTACTTTTACCAGGACAAGCAACTGAGAAAATAGATGGATAGCATATTTTATGTAAGAAACAAGGCTAAAATTCAGGGAAATGCAATTAATCAAGAGACTGTGCCTTATCAAAGCCCTTACTCAAGATATATCCTGCCTTCCAGAAGGCCAAAACAAGCCAGGCCAAGGATGAATTTGTGGGTCTTTCTAACTGTACTATAAGTCTGGCTAGGTATATGCCAAAAGGGAAATTATTCTCTAAAGTTGGTCAAATTAGGGTGGAGTACGGAGAGATGAAAACTTCTTTTGACCTAGATGAGACACTGTCAAAAATTAGATTAGCCAGATAGGAGGGTTTCCTAACACACTGCTGTTACATGGTGGTCAAAATAGCGAGAGTTTTCAACCCAGGTGCCAAGGTCTTTTACTACTATGTCTATTTGGAGTGGGAGACTGGCAATACATTCAGATGTTGATGAGGAGCATTTACCAAATATAGCAATATTGCACTTTTTCACATTCTGCTTAAGACCTTCTTCTATACACGTTTGGCTTGTAAGGATTACTTCTTGCTGTAATGATTTTACATCAGGAGGTAGGTGAATGATAACACCCAGTTTAAAGTCATCTGCAAATTTGGTTAACTATATGCCTGAGTTTACAGTACTGAGGTCAGAAACGTATAGGCAAAAATGGAGGGGGTCACAGGGGGTGACATACAGACTCCTGAGAGGAAACCTGTGCCTAGTTTACTGTGCCCTTAAAGATCCAGTTCTTTTCAATCTCCTTTTCCTCAACAAATCAAATTACACAGCCAGTACCAGAACCAGAAGTCTCAACAGCTGAATGGTTGAGTTTACAGATTTTGTTAATGTTGTCTCTGCTCACAGTAAACTGCATTAGATCATACCCATTATTGATTTGTCTCATTCCTTAAAGGGGCACATGTGTTTTGTAAGTATTTATCATTTAAGTCCATCTCAGAATTGCAGTCCATGCTTTGTCTTAGCCTTATGGTCTGGGATGTGGCTAAAAATCTGTGCCAGCCCATTCATTCAGTTAGCAAACAAATAAAATAAAAATAAGGCAAAGGATGAAGAGGATCTGCCTCCCTGTGTGTTAAAAGTGATGGTAGAGGTACACGGTGAGCCAGTGACAGAGCTATACAGCCCCTGCCCTCATTTTAAAAGCTGCAGTAGTATCACTGGACAGGAATGAGTGGCTCTCTTGTTCAAATATGGAATTAAAAAAGCCAGGAAACAACAGGACTAATCTGTTATTTGTTTATCTATTGCCTTTTGCTTACTGGGATTGTCCAACTGGGAACTCAGGCCCATTTTCAGTGGAAGCCCAGGGAGAAAAGCTCCATTAAAGTTACAAAAATTACAAAAAATTTACAGAGAAAAAAAGATTTTCATCTTCTTAACAGTTGAAATGGGTTTTATAATTATGCAATGGGTAATACAATCAAGACAGAGGTTAATACAATTTGATTTCTGTAGGAGTGTTATACAATAATAAACAGGATGCATTTACATATATAGTAACATACAAATTTCATTTACATTGAGATGATTAAAAGCAGTATATAGTTATTATTGTACATAGTATTTATTTACATTGTTTACAGTAAAAGATAGAAGAGCTGGAGTGTTAGGGGTTAGTGATAGTCTAAAGATCTGAGAAAGAGAGAAAGTAAGTCAGAGTGTGAACAAGAACACAGCTAGGAGGAGCTTAGCTGCTGTATTAGGTTGTGCTTAAAGCTAGATGCACAGCTGTTCTGTTTTACTGGGATAGACAGGGAATTCCGTTGTCTGGTCACATAGGACAAGTATAGTGAGTCTACAGCTGTAGTCCGGGATTTGGAATTACCTGAGCAAAGGCAACATGGTTGGGAGTAGTGCTTGAGAATTTTTATAGAGAAGGGCATTTGAATGGTTTGTATATTATTTTGTGGGCAATTTTAAGTTGAGTGACTGAAGGTAATTAGGTAGTTCTAGCCAGCTGAGTTTCTTTAGTGTTAAACAGTAGTGCATATGATAGGATGCATTAGCTGCAAACTTGGCTATTTTGTTAAAGCATGCCTCTAATCTATTTAGTAGAGTGGCCTGAATGTTGTTTAATATGAGCGATGTAGAGAGAAGGGAGGGGAGAAGGTAGGATGATGCTAAGGATTTTCTTGATGAATCTGTGAGGTACGGTTTGTTTTGGTAGAGGAAGTCCAGTTTTGGTGAGTTTTCTTGATGGGCTGGGTGATATGCAGGTCAAATTTTAGGTTATTGTCTATTATGACTCCTAATAGTTTGGTATTTTTACAGTTTATATGATGTTTGTTGAAGTACTATTAAAGGGTGTACTGGTTGTTGAAAGAGACCTCAGCATGGAAAAGCATTAATTTATTTATTTTAGGTATTTAAGATTAGCTGATGAGCCTTTGACCATGATTATATGGAAGTGAAGGAATCCTGAGTCATTTGCTGAAATAATGGAAGGGTTGAGGCTGAGGAGATGATAGTGCATGCTTTTTGAATGCCATTTTTCTTATATATGGACCACACTGTTTAACATAGAAATACTGCAATTCCAGCCTGGTCTAGCTCCATGATAGTTTTATTTTATTTATTTTATTTTTTTAAGTTACTTCTTATTGGTAAATTAATGAACCATTGCAGAACATTTTCAGCCATAACACAGGCAGAAAGAATAAAGTAAGTGCATGAATGCATGTATGCATGCATGCATGTGCATGCATGTGTGAATATATATATATATATATATATATATATATATATATATATATATATATATATACAGACACACACACACACGCGCATGCACACACACACACACACACACACATGGGTATAACACAAATGGTAGAATGAATGCACATTTGGTAGAAAGGTTTTTTGGGTGTAAAAAAAGTGAGAATGTGCAAAGAGTGAATGTTCATTTGAGTAAATCACATATAGCTGAATTTAGTTTTAATAATGTAAGTAAGCAGGAGTGTGCAGGAAAATTAATAGCAGCTGGGAATATGCAGGTGTTTGTGGGTTAGAGTAAGAGTTAGGTAACAAAAAAGAGTCCGTGTTATGAATGTTTTGTGTTGTCTGTGTCCTTTTGTCTTGTGGAGTAATACTGTTAGCGAAAAAATTTGTTGGTAGCATGATGTGCAGGGTTAGTGTTCTCACACAAGAGTAGAATGTTGGTGGGGAGGAGGGGGGCTGCTCCCCTGACTCATGTATACAAAGCCTAACATTATTTTACTAAAAACTCTTTTGCTAACGGTATTACTACCTCACAGTAAGATGCTGTCTGGTTCAATTCTCAGCTAGAGCATTTTCTGCATGGTGACATGCGTGAATGGGCGTATCTTCGTTGAAGG
>NC_056740.1:200355477-200455477 GCF_019279795.1 Protopterus annectens
CAGTTCCTCAGGATTAGGCGTATTTGTTCCTTGTTCAACAAGATCTGATAGACCGATTTCTTAATAGGGGATATGACATTGACAATATCAGCATGGCCATTAACTTTGCCTCACAACAACCCAGATCTTCTTTGTTGCAATATCAGCATACATCTAGAGATGACAACCAAGTACATCTAGGGATGACAACCAAGTTGAGCCGGTCCATTTTTCACTTTTGGATGGAATATTAACACTTTAAGGCAAATCATTGATTATCATTGGGAGATTCTTTTGGCTAATGATAAGCTTTCTGAGTTTCTTTCTCCAAAATGTCTCTTCTCCTATCGACAGGGTCCCACTTTAGGTTCCTATTTTAACCATTATAAACATAAGATGCCCTATAATACACAGCAGGTTTTGTTATTTGGGGCCAAATTGGTGGGTTGTATACCTTTTGGTCATTGCTCAGCATGCAGTCATGTACTTAAGAGTAAACAATTTACAAGTAGCAATACATCTAAGGTATATGACATTTTGTGCTTTGGGAACTGCAGCACTGACTGGGTCATATATTTAGCCACTTGTTCTTGTTCCACCTTTTATGTGGGGCAAACCTTTAGGTCACTGAGGGTTTGTATTTCCGAGCATCTCAGTGACATCAGGAATAAAAGAATGTCTAGTTCATTATTTAAACATACTATGACCCATAGATAAACCAGATAACAATTAGTATCACAGGAAAATGTACGTTCTTGAGCAAGAAGTGAAGGAATAAAATCATATAATAAAAAAAATCATATAATAAAAAAAATATAATAAAAAAATCATATAATAAAAACAGCTCAAGAACAAAACCATGCAGGTGGTAACAAACAGCATACAACAAGTCTCTTCAGACCATAGGTACACGATATGTCCAACTCAGAAAAATAAACTGCTGTCACTACTTCTTTATATAGACCAAATCTTTTATCGACAGATATGTGGTAAGCGCTTTCGCCAAGGTGGCTTCTTCAAACCATGAAAATACAAATCAATTCAATACACTCCTTATATATATATTTAAAGACACCTTCAATTACTTTTTAAATTACATGATGACGTCATAATTAGTTAATATGCAAACTGAATAAATAATAGATAGGTAGTATTGCATACTTATACAAAAAAGTTTCATGAATTCATATTATTTAAGACATTGATGCTATGTGATGATAAACATCACTGAAATTTAAAAATATATATGGAACAAAACATTGTTAGTCCATAATTAAAACAATTTATTAAAAATTAATTAAAAATTATTTAAAAAGAAGCCTTCTATTTTTGAGTGCTGGTTTTATGGGGATCTTGTCATTAAGACCAGGATGAATGTGTGCCTGGAGTCTAATAATCCAGTTGGTTTCATTTCTTTCAGTAAAATTTCTAAGATCCCCTCCCCTCAAACTAGGTGTGTTAATGTATAAAACCAAAAACTTAAATGTATGTGAACTATTGGTTTCTAAAATATGTTTAGAGAGGGCATTTGTATTGGATTGAATATTCATTTGGTATAGGTGTTCCCTCACTCTGTCCTTGAGCCTTCTGTTAGTTTTACCGACATAGAAGACAGGACAAGAAGAACAAAAAGCGAGGTAAACAAGTGTTCCGTATCACAATTAGAATTAACATCAAAACTAAAAAATTGAGATCTATTATGATGTATAAACATATTAGAATCACATATATAAGAACAAAAATTACATTTATTACAGGGTTTTGTGCCTAAATAACTTTTATTGTCATGAGAAGACATAGCATTTGTATAACATAAAAGTCTATGCAAATTCTTCTTATTTTTAAATAAGAACTGGGTATTCACCCACGATTTCTCTAATGCTAGGATCAACAGTTAAAACATTCCAGTGCTTACATATGATATCTCTTATTTGATAAAAATCATATGTATAAAATAGTGAAATTTTCTGTGTTGGTGCATTGATGTTAATAGTATCACTTTTTATAGTGTACTGTTCGTTACCTTGCTCTGAAAAGTAAGGGCACGCTCTATCTGATCTAAGATGCTCTATACATTGAAAGCCTGTAGAAATTTCATCTACTCTATACTTCCTTGTTAGTAGCCTATTATAAAGACCTGCTAATTCTGTCTCGAAGCTACCTTGCGTAGGATTTAATCTAGAAGCCCGAATTGCCTGGCCTTTAATAATGTTAGTAAAAACATATCTAGGGTGCATACTTTCTCTATGTAGTAATGTATTTTTGTAACATGGTTTCCTGTATACACCTGTATTTAATTTACCATTGCTTAGATGTTCAATGAAGACATCCAAGAAGGGGATACTACGTGTTGAAGCTGTCATGGTGAATTTCAAAAAAATTGGTAAGTGAATTTATTTCCTCAAAGAAACTGCTCAAGTCATCCTCGCTACCAGTCCAAAGAAGAAACAAGTCATCTACAAAACATCTGTAGAAGACATGTTTCCTATAGCGAGGTGAAGGAAACAGTTTCTGTTTTTCCCACATGGCCATCACAAGGTTGGCGTAACTATTGGCACAAGATGTGCCCATAGCTACGCCATCACTTTGTAGGAACAGTTTATCATTAAAGAAAAAAATGTTATTCTCTAACACTGTCTCCAATAACAAACAAATGAAATCTATCTTGGTATCTAAGGTGTTGGTGTAGTGTGCTAGGTACTGATGAATACTATCTATACCCTGTTGATTGGGAATGATAGTAAAGAGGGACTTGACATCCATTGTGACTAATAAATAAGGGAGGTTATCTGGTATACTTGCTGTTTCCTTATATAGATCTAGTAAAAATTGTTTAGAATCTCTAAGAATAAATGGATTCAGGTCCACCACTGGTCTCAACATTTTTTCTACGTATACTGATAAGGGTTCAGTGACTCAGCCTCTACCTGCCACGATGGGTCTCATTGGTGGGTGTATGGGGTCTTTATGGACTTTTGGTAGTCCTTGGATGGTTGGGATTAATGGATTTTCAACCCATAAAAAGTTAAACATTTCTGTTGTAATTATCCCACTTCTATTCAGATCACCTTGAGACGTGTCCATGAACATCTTGCATGGTTATAGATGTATAAAATGTCATGTCACTCAACATTTCCTTCATATAATAATTATAGGCATCTCTGTCTAACACCACTACCGGACCGCCTTTGTCAGCTGGTCTAATTGAAATGTTCCTGTCATTCTTAAGGCTATTTATGGCCTTTTTCTGTCTAGGGGTTAAGTTATCTTTCTTAGAATTAACATATGATTTCTTAGAGGTGGAATAAATATCATCTTCAACCATTTTGCAAAACGCATCCACTAACGGATGTAAATTAGGAACAAAAACACTAGGTTTACGAAATTGTAGTGGTTGTGTGTTGCTAGCATCATTGTTAAACAGCAACTTTAACTGTAAATTACGAGCAAACAATTTAATATCTAAGATGGTGTCTATCATGCTACTGTTTGTGGTAAGTATGAAAGAAAGGCCCTTATTTAAAACTTCTAACTCATACTTATCTAGGGGCCTATGTGAGAGATTCCAGGCTACGTTATTGTCATTTTCTCCCACACCCTCTTCAAAGTAGGTTCTTTCAACTCTCCTCCTGGGCCTTTCCTTTTTTGCCTTCCCCTGCTCATAGAGCGACTTCTTCCCCTTCTGTGTATGTTGGAAATTGGGAAAGGAGCAGGGTGTTGAGTATTACTAGAAATACTTGAATGTGAAGCAATTTTTCTACGAACAACTGCTTCAGTTTCTAGAGATGTGTGGGCAGCAGGCAGTTCAGAATTGTACCTACTTTCATGCACAGATTCAATACTACTAACTCCACCACTACAATTCTCTATGGTGGCATTATTGGTATCATTAGCATCTATGTTAGACTCTAAATTCAAATCTTCATCTACTACAGCAGTAACTGAATTCACAGTATTATTAGTATCAACATTTATATCAGCAAATCTATTATTAACAACATTATTAGCTTTTAAGGCAATTGCATTGTCTAAAGAATTTTTACTATTGTTTACAAGGTTAACACTTGTGGAATTTGAAACCAATGCATGTGACAAACTGTTACTATTGCTACTGTTGTCTTATCTGTTATTAATACCGTTCCTGGGCCAAGTAAAGACGTGACCGTGAGAGAAGTCATATATATCTCTTTGAAGCTTGTGTTTCTTCTGTTCTAACAACCATTTTTCAAACAGAGAAACACTATCTATCAAGCATTCAATCAACGGCTCAACAACAGTTTCAGTAAACTATGACCCATGCCACTGCCCAGCTCAAATTTACAATTATTGATAAGGTCACAAGGAATAGAATGTTCAAGACAGGCTAGCATGCTATGTTAAATAAAAAAGAATCCAGTTGAATTATTAGGTTGGGGTGTTTGTTTAAATGTGGTCTAATTTAGTTAAGTTAATCATCCAATGATATGCTTGTTTTCTGATTAGGATGACTATTTAAACATATTCAGTGTATTTTTTACTGTTATTGCACTGAGGAAGGCTTATTTTTGCCGAAACCAGTTTGCTTATATGGTGTAATTTTACACCATTTACTGGAGCTGCCACATTAAACAGTTTATTTTTTCACCTTTGGTGCTGGACATTCTTTTGTGCTTCATTGGTTTGGAATTGGTCTGTGCACCCACCATACCTGTGGATTTCCTTGTGTGTAAGAAAATGGGAAGCTCCCACAAGCAGCAGCCAGAGAGCAGACTTGAACCATGGACCTATGTGGCAGAAATCTTAACCATTCACCATGCTATGTTTTGTGTCAACTATTCCCATTACCTCTTGAGAGTGATATAGGCAATCATGCAGATATAGTGCATCTACTCTTCAATAGCCTTGGACACCATGCACAATATAATAATAACAATAATATGGCAAAATGGCCAAAACTGGTGAAGTGAATATGAAACTGGCTGACTGGGGACAGCAAGTGGAAGTTACTGGCAAATTATCCAGGAAAAAGTCTAAACCAGTGGGATTCCTCAGGATTCATTAGTGGGGCCAGGCTTGTTTAGTACATCTGTCACTTTTATTGCATTGTAATTGACAGTAAGATAACATATTTGCTGATGACACTTAGTGAGTAGAGCATTGGTCAAGGATGCATGGGTAGTTTCCAATGAGAAATAGTAAATTCATCATAGTATTCAAATATTATGTTATAATTGAAAAACATACATGCTTGGAGGATCACCCTACAGAAAACAGAGAAATAAATACTGCAAACTTTAATCATGTAATATAGTGTAAATTTATAGTGGCAAAGATCAACAGCATGTACCGGTGCTTAGCAAGAACAGTTGACTCAAACATTTGTGAAGGACAGTTGATGTGCTGTGACCACTTCTAAAGACAGACCTGGCAGAGTGTGAAATACAGATTAATAGAAGGGTGAAGAGAACAGGGATGGATACATTATACACATTCAGCCAACAATGCCTGACAAAGTGGGCATTACAGGGAAATAATGTGTCACTTCTGGGTATTGTAAGGTGTAAAGTTGCAGTTTGAAAAATAATTTAATTCTATTTGTGAATGGATGGTTCAAGCAGATTAAAGGGATGGCTGTGGGTACCCTGTTTGCACTTGCTTATTCTAATTTGTTTATTGACCTTTTAGAAAAACATCTACACCCATGAATATTTTTAGCAGATTAAGGATGTTAAACGCTATTATTGACATGATGATTTGATTTTCTTTTTCAAGGGAGTACCCAGAAGGCTGACGGTTTACACAGGATCTATATAATAAGAAAATTCGACTGAAATTTGCAATGCATGTGAAAATGCAGGATTTTAATTATTCTGATATTAATATTAGGGTCATGGAAGGAAAGTAATAGCCACCAGACTTTGTCATAAATCCAATGGTACTTTGGACTGTGTTAAAGGAGATAGTCACCCCCCCGGATTCATGAAGCTCGGCGCAAGGCCGGTGTAAGGTCTGCGCCAGCCGTGCGGTGTATAAATGGTGTAGTAGCGCCATATGCATATTAATGAAGGTGCGCCACTACCACATCCATGTGCATAGGACACGTGCGCGAGTGCATGGGGCGTTACTAATCTGTGCCCGGAGGCGTGTCAATGTCGGCTGGCGATGAGCAACCTAAACTGCTGAATATCATAGCCTGCCTGCAATAGTAATCGCACCTATCAGTGTCCGTGGATAATGAAACGTATGCAAAGCATGCAAGATGTTCCCGGCCACACAGAATGGAGAACCAAACAGAAATGCACGCAACACAATATGAGTGTCCGTCCATGGAACAAATGATATTTAAAATCGTGTGTCCGTAATGTACTGCACTGTCAGAAGTTATACCCAGTGGAAGTGAAGCGCATCATGTCAGCGCGCCGCCAATACACACGTCTAGCCCCATGGGCATAGTCACCAGCAGTCCCACAGTGGTAGTGATAGTACACAGCTGGGCAGTTGTGGCTATATAACAACCGTAAAGAAACCTGACAGTCCAAATTGTATACCAAACACACACAAACATATGTATATTAAAATGTGCTATACACATGAACGTAACCGTCACATACACATAGGATGCCATATGCGGAACCGGGATATCCAAAAGCAGAACCCATGCATGCAAATGCAATACGCAACAACCCCTGTACAGCACATAACCCGCACCCATGTCCGAATGTCCACCAAATCCAGCTTCCAGCCTAGCGCATCCGTATACCTACACATAGCGAGTATTCCCCATATGTAGTAGGAAGTATCGTCCTAGGCAGTGTCAGGATTGCAAATATGTATCCCACATTTGTAAACATCCCATCACAGGTATGTAAATCCAAATGCCTGCGCGTTAATGTTCCGGCAAAATGTGTGTACATCCCACGTGGGATAAGTAACCTGTTGAAACCTCAGAGTTGTTTACATGCCACGGTGTCCATTACTGTACACATCTGGACAAAACATGTATGTGTAATCACGGTACCGTTCATTTTCCACACAGACATGCAAAACATACTACGCAGGATGGAACAGCTGTCCACCATGCAGGTCACCCCACTAGGGTTGCCACCTGTTCAGATGGCCAAGGTGGGACATCCCTTGTAGAAATGTGAGAATCTGCAGGATAAAACATACCCCCGGCCAGTGCAAAGGACAGAATTACACGTGTATGCCAAGATAAAAGCTTATTCCATAGTATTTGAATAGCTTATGCTATCGCAAATAATAGTTATTTGTACCAGATACAAAATACCTGTATCATGCAACTAGTAAAGAAAATAAGAAATATATTACTGTCTTAAAATCACAGGACAATTGCCATTTCTTAGGTGTCGTCGCAGGACACAACTGTCCAAAGTGGGACCTCCCCTCGCAAAGAGGAACAAGTGGTAACCCTACTCCCCACTGAATTATCGACAATATATATTCAACTCAATCACATACCGACACCACCTCCCAACCTATTACAGCAACAAAACCTGGACAAAGCCTAAAAGGATGGGTGGACAAATAGAGACAGATGTAATTACTGCTCTCACAAACTTCAAAAGTTCACTGAATAATAGTATGTACATAAGCATGAAATGCTGTGAAGGATGTGGGGTAGTCCCCAGTATTACAGAGGTCCATACATTTATACTGTAACAAAGCGTCACATATGTTGACTGTACTACTGCATACCTGTAGTTAATTCATAGTTAAGTCATGTGCAAAATAATAACCCTCGTAAGAATGAATACAGGAAGTAGTCAAATGTGAATGGGAACACCACTCACCGTGGATTATGTATTGTAACCACCCCCACCCATATTATGTATTGCCAACATCATAAGCTGCTGACAGGTGCCCAAACACCTGTGTCTGTAAACACAGATAAAATGTTTAAAATGGACAAACCCTGTCCATGTGCTTTGTCTGACATTTGAACATGGTCAGGGAATTTCCGTTCACCAGGCAGACAAGCCTAAACCCAGATCACCACATGAACACCCTGACAATTAAAGACCTGTATGTGTCAGGACTATAAGCCTTTGGGTTCTGAATATCCCTGCAGTGATTAAATATGCAGCTTGGGTCCAGAGCAGTAGGGAATAGGGAATGTGTAACATGTAGTACCACATTTTTCCCAGCAGGAGAATGGATGCCTGTGACGTAAGTGAAGCGGTGAGGCATATGTTAATGTAGCTATGTACTATGGGTATGCATATAAATGAGTCAGAACACCAAACGTATAGTGGTTACAGCATCCGGCCAACGTGAATGCAGTCCTGGTTCAACTACGACTACAGCACATATAATGTTAAAGTGTAATGAATGTGTCTGTGCTGTACAGACATTTAAATATGTAAAGGTGAACGTGTGGTTCGCATA
The DNA here is from genome assembly GCF_019279795.1 of Protopterus annectens. Taxonomy (NCBI): domain Eukaryota; kingdom Metazoa; phylum Chordata; order Ceratodontiformes; family Protopteridae; genus Protopterus; species Protopterus annectens. Next base: position 200,363,842 of record NC_056740.1, read on the forward strand.
TGTCCGTTAACCTGATTAGAGATATTTTACTGGTACTGTCACAAGTAATAAAGCCCACGTAAGCACAAAGACTTAGTTAACATATGTAACCCACAATAAGGAAATGCAAGTGCGCCTGTGCGTGTGTAATCTGCTCACAGCATAGCAAATGAATGCTGGTTTCTACACGTAATGTCTATATATGGATGTATACATTTGTGTATAGATATATACATCCACAGACTTAAACTAAATAAATATATGAAATAAAGAATGTATATATATATATATATATATATATATATATATATATATATATATATATATATATATACATACATACACTCAAACACATACAACATCAATTTATATATACCTAACAAACATATAAACAAATGTCCTCGTAGATATAACACATGTACATAAATAGGTTACACCATAGCTAGTATGGATACACATAACAGACATGCAATTAAGGTAAATACACTGCTGCTTACAAAACCACTGGCCGGAAAGTATCAGTGTGCCAGATCTGTAAGTTCTACTCTTTAAACATGGATATAGGTGTCCTTTGCAGGACTCCAAAAATAGTGAATTTATAAATGCACAGCCCTGTAATGATTGCCGCAAAGAAGTGTCATCTGCAACTACAATATAGCTGTACATGCAACAGTAGCTTGTGCAAGTGTAATAACACATGGGTTGACAGAATGTAAGACATATGTACCGACATGCGGAGAGTGGATAGTGCTTAGAAGTGTTGTCATAATTTATTATCGCTCACATTAAATATGTGTTATGACTACTGTGGAGGGGTGTCAGGTCTGGGAATCATGGGTATGCAATAATGGGCCTAGGTGCCTAGGTGTTGGTTGGCACAGATTTATGAGGTCCGCCCCGTGGGAGTGATTAATATACCTATGTGGGTATAGCAGACGCCTCTAACTTCCTAAAATGAAGAACCCATCTACCGGATATTGTGTAAACTATTGGGGGAAGACGTAGGGAGTTATATTAGTGTCGTGTAAGCAATTATCATGGACGTACATGCGTACGAATAAGATGGTAACCATACCTCTCAATCAGAATAATACATTTGGACAAAGGCATTTTAAAATAAGTACAAATAGGGAATATCTCAAATATTCCTCTTACAAAGTCAGAACGTGGATAGAATAATGGATCAGTCAATAGTATGAATGTTTCGAGGGTTATTAATTGTAAATAACAAATGTTTGTCATTATTGTCAAACCCCACAGTCCCAAATCACTTCCCACTAAATTACCAGAAAGGCATTGCACAATATTATTAAAAAAGGAACAAAATCAGACATCTAAGTTAGGGACATTTACCCAAAATTTGTACAGTTGAGAGGTATGAAGGTAACCCTGACCTAAATAAATGTACAGAACTAGTGCGATTAGGTGGACAGGTGTGAAGAAAGACGTGATGACAAATGACAAAATATGTATAAGTCAAAAGCATGTACCTCGACAAATCTGGATGAATACTAATGCCCTGTGATAGTCAATGTGGAAGGTTAGTAGAAACATAAATGTGTCCCTCAGGGTGCTATGCAGTGTCCCCGAGACAGTGTCCAGTCTCCCACACACGCATGTGAGTTCTGCCACTGATGGAAAGCACAAATACCGGTGAACACATAAGGTAGATGATAGCAGAATATGTTTTGATCAGCACCTGTTGGCGTTTGTGAGGAACAAAACACTCTGGGCGGGTGTGTCCCACAAAAGGAATGTAATGGCATCTGGCCTGTGATTTCTCCATATACTGTGTGTAGTGGTGTAATAAAATGACATATCTTGTATCAGAAACAGATACATGTTATAGGAAACAGTATCATCGACTATACCACTACAAGACAAATCTGAAGGTATGAAAAGTGCTGAAGTAGTCAGTTTAGTACTGACCGCAGGTATGTGTGGACTTGTCAAATGCCACAGCTGTACATATAGTCCCTACAGGGCTGTCACCTTTACAAATTATGAAAGTGGGAGGTGCTCTGTATAAATGACAGACGTAGCAGGTCAAAACATACCTACAGCCATGCCTACCCCACAAATAGACAAATTAGCACACATCAAAGCTTAGGCCAGGATTCAGGAAGCTTTGGTCGGTGTACGAGTAGAGTAAGAGTAGAGCAAGGCAAGATGTCCGCCGAGCTATTCAGCAACATCCTGTAGGGGCATGTAACACAGCCCCTCAAACGAACGTTGCACGGACAATGTTAGGACATGCAAATTACCCCATTTGTAGGTGAAACTTATGCAAATGATGTAAAATATGTGATACATGAAACAGTAAGCTGCCCGTGCAAGACTAGAGGTATGTGCAGAAATGTACACGGATGTTAACCGAGTAACGTTCTGCAAGTAGCTAAACCGAGCAATGTCATCTGCAAATAAAGGATGGTTTAGTTGAAGAAGCATGCCAATGTACAAATATAACGCCAGTGGCATGTATTCCCATTGGAAATTAATAAAACTCTAGTTGTCCTCCCCCGATCTCCGAGTACACGCTGTGCATACAAAACAAGACAAATATGTAAAATATACATACAAATTGTAATGTCAGTTAAAAGTTATTGCGTCATGCAGGGGAATGGCAAGCTGAAGACAACATGGCTACTGAGTAGTGGTTGCTATGTGTGGAAGCGCACACTCAGAGATGTAACCAAGCATTAGTAGGGAATCCTATGCAATTGAGGCTGAGGGTAGTGAAGCACAATTTGTCACGCCATATGGGCCAAGCCCCTACAGTGTAATAGTAGGTGAAGGGGACTATCATCGTAGAAGATAGGTGACATCATGAGTGTGTATGTATAAAACACTGTAATCTTATTGGAGCAGTGTGTCACATGTCTGCTGTCAGTGACTCATCAATGGAAGAGGCGTGTTATGATTTATCCTAGGTAAAGTCAGTAAACTGACGGTGTATGCCATGGATATCACTGAAGTTCCTTGCAAACCTGGTGAAGTGTGTTTGCGCCCGTGCAAGCCTGTAAGCCCGAGTAAGCATGTGTGCATGTGTGTCAGCCTGTGTGCGCGACTTGAAGAATGAGTAAGCATGTTATGGGCTTGAGGTTAATGTTCAATGTTTATATGCATTTAGTAGGGCTATGTATTGGTTACACTTATTTATTTGGTAGCTACAGAAAATTATATTAACTTAATGAAATGTGGTTTTCTGATTTATACAAAAAACTTTTCAAAATGTTTTCAACATTAGTATTAGTTTTTGTAGATTCAATGTGATGTATAGTTCTTTAAGAAAAACGCCACTAAATTGAAGTGCTTTAATTAATTGATTGATTAGAAATCATGTGCTCTATTGTAAGTATATATTAAGACACTGTTTTAAACTGTTTTTATCTTGATAAAGCCTGGTAGGAACCAGGCGAAAGCGCTTGATTTTATTACGTGTTTTTATTGCATTTTGCCTTTATTAAAGTTGGCATATCGGAAGTACTACCGCTGGTTGATGTTCCTTTGCCTTTGGAATTACTTTGGTTTTTTGGTTCCTGGTCTGTGACTTTCTACTATTTTATTATAGTAAGAGAAGTGCAGACTGTAAAAGCTTAACTGAGACAAGATAATGTTAGGGGCTGCCATTGCTATTATACGTCAACATATGCAACATGTGGAGGGTTGTGCCAATGTGAATGCCGCTCAGCATCATACAGTGAGTAGACAGAGAGGAGTGTGCAGGCACCGGGTAAACTACCAGGGGCTACATAAGCTGGAGATAGTAGAGCGCTATAGAGTGGACAGAGACCTCCTGCAGAAGATTGTGGATCTGTGCAGGCCATGTCTCACACACAGACCCAAAAGAGGGAAACCTATCCCAGTGGAAACCATGGTATGTGTTGCCCTAAGGATACCAGCAACAGGTACCTTCCAGAGATCAACTGGTGATATGACATGGATTTTACAAACATCAGCATCCAGGGTACTGCACCAGGTCATGAATGCCATGTCAGCACATGTCAGTGATGATGTATACATCCCCAATTCCCATAAGGTATTGGGCAGCAATATGTGTCATTTCCACACAATAGTGGAATACCCTAAGTACCGTGTGCAATACACTGCACGCACATATGCATCAAAGCACCAGCCAGTGAGTGTGGCAGGGCCTACATCATCCACAAGGGCTTCCCCTTCATGAAGTGGCGGTTTGTGTGTGATGGCCAGCCCGTAATAATGAATGTGTGTGCTGGATGCCCTGGAAGCTGCAATGCGTCCGATATGTGGCATTTGACGCAGCTGTACAAAACATTTGGCAATGGGGACAACCCTCATGGTCACCTAGTGGGGGATGCCGGATGTGCAGTTCAACTGTGGCTGATGACACACATCAGAAATGCACACACACATGAACAGGAATGCCATAATGAGGCACACGCACATACAGAAATCTTACTCTAGCATGTGTATGTGTCGCCAAGTCACAATTCTGTTACCCTGGACGCATCTGGTGGAGCATTACCGCACTTGTCAACTACATGTATCAAAACTGTCTGTGGCCTAGGTCATCTGTGACACACACACACACACGACAGTTTATATACATAGTGTGAGTGACTGTTCATGTATGTGTAATACTGCAGAACAGTTCAAACACAGCAAAGTATGTCAATAACGGACATTTATCATAGTTGTACAACCACCTTGGAGGATATGCATGCAGAACTCTCATTGCATATGTGATACAGTGATGTACTTCACAATACCATTGTAAATGCAAATATCAAATGACAAATGACATAGCACATATCTATATGTACACATTGTTACCCATTATACATATTGGGGTGTAATACCTATGTGTTATTGTTGGTAAAGTATGTGTAGTAAATGTGGATAACTGACTCTGTTTAGCCTTATAGGTGTACAGCATGGGTTGGATAACACGTATCTGTCTGTATGATACCTTTGTGTAGACTAACTGTGTCATGTGCGGAATGCATTCTAGGCCACAGTATGAATTCCCAGATGTGTACAGGAATATCCCTATTGTCTTTGCTTGTAACTAACATGGCTACATGTCAAACAGTAATGGTCCAGCAATGTGTGGCGGTCAATACCAGTGCAAACTGGTATAGTATACTACATGTAGGATCCACATGCTACTGTGTGTCCTACATGTATGGGACTGTTGTGAAGATATCATATAACAATTGGTAATTCAGACTGTTGAGGTCGTGTCAACTACCATAATGCAAAACTATGACAGATAGTAACAGTATCACCCACAGCACCGTGTAAAACCATAGCAATCACACATGTGTAGACAAATACAACAATATGTGTAGTATAATGCATACTGGCCACCAATAGAAAGTATGACGTGTTAACAGTGTGAAATACAGGGCATGTCACCATTCCAATGTGTCCACTATACATGTAGATGCAGACAGTGCACCCTCACCATGTTCACATATAGATACATGTGAATCTGTACTACACACATCTCACACGTACTGCACACTGTGTAACACATGCTGCCAATACTACACATGTCAGTCAAATGGCACATGGATGGATAATACATCTTCAGAATTAACAGTACTGTACACTATACTACATTGATGATCATAGCTGGAATTTATCATGCCTGCTTACATACACCTAGAAGGTAATCACACTTTGTGTTAACAACATTGTAACATTATTACAGTGCTATGAAGCCACCCTGTGCATCAGCACCATGTTAGTCCATACCTGCATCAATGTTACACATTACAAGAGGTGGCACAGGTGTCATCATATGCACAGGGTATGTAGTTTCATTTCCAGAGCCTGTCAGTGAACCAGCCAATCAACATGTATGCATTTGTGTGTGTGTGAGGGACAACAGGTTTTGCATGGCCCAATGTTGATGCAATGTGTGTGTGTGTGTGTTATGTGTTATCCCTAGCTGTTTGTTTTATGTGTGTCTCTGCATGTACACTGTTTCAGCATGTGTCAGCCATATACTGGAGGTTGTGGGACAGTCACAGACTGTGAATTGAAGAAAATAAACGCCAGGAACCAAAATGCAAAGAACAAGGCAGGAAACCACTGGATAAACACTTTATATAAGTAAAGCTTTCGGATACAATCCTTTCTCAATACACAGACTGTACCTGCCAGGCTGTACAGATCACCATTCCTGGCCATGGACACCCCTCCATGCATTCAACCATAGTCCAGTCCTGCACCTGGTAATGTATACACATACATACATGGGATCTGTATCACAACCTGTGGATAAACGGGTGTCAGTAATGTTAACCTGATTTGCATAGTATTGCCATGTAATACATAGGTATATGAGCCATAGTCATCCTCCAACGTAATAACCACTGCTGACTGCTGCTGAGATGTGCACATGACCGTTTAAAGGTGCTATACTATCATTGTTTTCAATGTCCCTGGTAATACCCAGCAACAAAATAACTGGTCACTCCACAACTATAACCCAGGATCACTACAGCACACAGTATGTGCACTATCACAGAGCCATAGCACATTCAGATACATCCAAGGTGAGCATGTACAGACAATGCAGCACATTCAATAGTGCTAATATCCACATACATATTACAAAGATATATATATATATATATATATATATATATATATATATATATATATATATATATATATATATATATATACACACACACACACACACACACACACACACACACACACACACACACACACACACACACACACACACACACACACACACACACACACTTGCAAGGGCCGGGAGTTGAACATACACCTACCTACTCTAACACACTACAGCATTATGCATTTACAGAACACGCTACCGAGATTACTGAACACAGCACTCCCAGAGGCATACTTCTAGGTGGGTGACATCATCCACAAAGGCAAAGATGCCAATAGGGAATGTATGTGTTGTGAGACATCTAAAAGCATTACTGTGTCCCCAGGCAGCTGGAAACACACACACACACACACACACACACACTTGGAAGGGCCGGGAATTGAACATACACCTACCTACTCTAACACACTACAGCATTAGGCATTTACAGAACGTGCTACCGAGATTACTGAACACAGCACTCCCAGAAGCATACTTCTAGGTGGGTGACATCATCCGCAAAGGCAAAGATGCCGATAGGTAATGTATGTGTTGTGAGACATCTAAAAGCATTACTGTGTCCCAGGCAGCTGGAAACACACACACACACACACACACACACACACACACACACACACACACACACACACACTCACACACACACTTGGAAGGGCCGGGAGTTGAACATATACGTACCTACTCTAACACACTACAGCATTACGCATTTACAGAACACGCTACCGAGTTTACTGAACACAGCACCCCCAGAGGCATACTTCTAGGTGGGTGACATCATCCGCAAAGGCAAAGACGCCGATAGGGAATGTATGTGTTGTGAGACATCTACAAGCATTACTGTGTCCCCAGGCAGCTGGAAACACACACACACACACACACACTTGGAAGGACCGGGAGTTGAACATACACCTACCTACTCTAACGCACTACAGCACTACGCATCTACAAAACGCGCTACCAAGATTACTGAACACAGCACTCCCAGAGGCTTACGTCTAGGTGGGTGTCATCATCCGCAAAGACGCCGATAGGTAATGTATGTGTTGTGAGGCATCTAAAAGCATTACTGTGTCCCCAGGCAGCTGGAAACACACACACACACACACACACACACACACACACACACACACACACACACTTGGAAGGGCTGGGAGTTGAACATACACCTACTTACTCTAACACACTACAGCATTACGCATTTACAGAACGCGCTACCGAGATTACTGAACACAGCACTCCCAGAGGCATACTTCTAGGTGGGTGACATCATCCGCAAAGGCAAAGACGCCGATAGGGAATGTATGTGTTGTGAGGCATCTAAAAGCATTACTGTGTCCCCAGGCAGCTGGAAACACACACACACACACACACACACACACACACACACACACACTTGGAAGGGCCGGGAGTTGAACATACACCTACCTACTCTAACACACTACAGCATTACGCATTTACAGAACGCGCTACCAAGATTACTGAACACAGCACTCCCAGAGGCATACTTCTAGGTGGGTGACATCATCCGCAAAGACGCCGATAAGGAATGTATGTGTTGTGAGACATCTAAAAGCATTACTGTGTCCCCAGGCAGCTGGAAACACACACACACACACACACACACACACACACACACACACACACACACACACACACACTTGGAAGGGCCGGGAGTAGAACATACACCTACCTACTCTAACACACTACAGCATTACGCATTTACAGAATGCGCTACCGAGATTACTGAACACAGCACTCCCAGAGGCATACTTCTAGGTGGGTGACATCATCTGCAAAGGCAAAGATGCCGATAGGGAATGTTTAGATAGTGAGCGGTCTGAAAGCATATTACCATCCCAAGGTAGACGTACACAAACACGGCAGTGCTGTCATCGGGCCAACTAAATATCTACAGAGCACAACAACACTAAATAGATATGGGATGCACCACAGACAGTACATCCTTCGAGAGAGCAACAAGTGTGTTCAATGTAGGCATCCATCGTGACATTGAAATTGGACATCTGGTGCCTGGATGACCACCATGGCTATACAGGATGTCAATGGCCATGCCAACACGCTTAGTATCACACGTCTGTTTGGAATGTACTGTGTGTCCATCTACACAATGGCGTACTGGGCATGCTCACACACTTAGCAGTTGCAAAGGGCCATCTTGCATGCACATGGAGTCTAATCACGGAAGGGCGCAGTGAGGAAAGTACTGTGTGTCCATCTACACAACGGTGTACTGGGCATATTCACACACTTAGCTGTTGCAAAGGGCCATCTTGCATGCACACAGAGTCTAATCACGGAAGGGCGCAGTGTGGAATGTACTGTGTGTCCATCTACACAACGGCATACTGGGCATGCTCACACACTTAGCTGTTGCAAAGGGCCATCTTGCATGCACAAGGAGTCTAATCACGGAAGGGTGCAGTGTGGAATGTACTGTGTGTCCATTTACACAACGGCATACTGGGCATGCTCACAAACTTTGCAGTTGCAAAGGGCCATCTTGCATGCACATGGAGTCTAATCACGGAAGGGCGCAGTGTGGAATGTACTGTGTGTCCATCTACACAATAGCGTACTGGGCATGCTCACACACTTAGCTGTTTTAAAGGGCCATCTTGCATGCACATGGAGTCTAATCACGGAAGGGCGCAGTGTGGAATGTACTGTGTGTCCATCTACACAACGGTGTACTGGGCATACTCACACACTTAGCTGTTGCAAAGGGCCATCTTGCATGCACACAGAGTCTAATCACGGAAGGGCGCAGTGTGGAATGTACTGTGTGTCCATCTACACAACGGCATACTGGGCATGCTCACACACTTAGCTGTTGCAAAGGGCCATCTTGCATGCACAAGGAGTCTAATCACGGAAGGGTGCAGTGTGGAATGTACTGTGTGTCCATTTACACAACGGCATACTGGGCATGCTCACAAACTTTGCAGTTGCAAAGGGCCATCTTGCATGCACACGGAGTCTAATAACGGAAGGGCGTAGTGTGGAATGTACTGTGTGTCCATCTACACAACGGCGTACTGGGCATGCTCACACACTTAGCAGTTGCAAAGGGCAATCTTGCATGCAGATGGAGTGTACACACAGAAGGGCACAGTAAGGTATAACTGCCCTCACATACAGGGCGGTCACACATGCAGTGATCTGTACACACACAGCTGCCATCACAGCTGTCACAGGTGCAGGTCACACATGTACACACTGCAGTGTACACTGTAGCTGTCAAGTCAGCACCATGTCATTGGTGCAGCACTACACAGCCTTACGGTCCCACAACACCATGTGACACATGACCACTGGGCTGTACACCAGCTGTGCAGAGTACACACGTACCAACAGGGATCCAACAGGTGTTATGCATTGCAATGATACCAGTATACATGAACAGGTCGGCTCAAGACATACCATGGCCCTTACACAGCTGTGACACCTGACTGTTGCTGTACACCAATGAACACACATCTGGGTATGTCATACATGTGATTGTGTGGATGTGTGCACGGACTGCACACACAACACATACATACATGGCCTTTGATATACCTCATGCATAACACTGACCTAATCAATGCTACACACGTGAATTGAAGGTTGGCCCATGTCTGTTGAATGCTCACACTACAGGGGGTAGCAGTGTTGATCGGGACACATACCCTTGTACTGGTCGCCTGTGACACCCGTGATATCATACCGCAGTCCATGTGTTATGTATGTCAACACACATGTCCAACAATAGCAATGCATACAAACATGGCAACAGGAGACACATGTGACATCTGTACTGTGCATGCAGCAAACATGCATGTGCAGTGGCCGTTGTCCGTAACATAGTTGCACCTACCTACGACATGCAGACGCAATGCAGACCCATCATTGACATCTGTATACAGTGACATACAAACAGCACGTATGGAGGGATGTGTGTACATAATGTGGTGAACCACCTGTCTAGATGTATGTGTGCAGGGGGTGGCTCACAGTTGTGTCACACACCATCCTATCATGCCATGTGCTAACTGTATGCTATGTCACTGTTACATGACGGTGCTGACATAATGCATACACAGCGGTCAGGTGTTAACAACTATATGTCATATGGCACCTGTAACACCTACAACCTCCTGTGTGCATATAGCAGCACATTTGCCAGATATAGCGTTGGTACACATAATGCAATCAATACCGCTGCATGTCCATCAAACGTGTCATCATATGGCAGGTGTATCATTCCCAGCACTGTCATGTGTGTCCGAATGTGTGACCAGGGATTCCACATATCGTGGGGAATATGTCCCAGTTGCTACACATCCCTGTACACCATTGTAGAGATCTGTACATACGTCAGTGTGGGAAGCATGATGTTTGCCGGTGAGGTGCATCACACACATCGGCTGTCCGTATACACATGTGTGGTCACCACAGTGTGTGTGTGTCTGTATGTATGTCTGGTGCTTGGTGTGAGTGTGTATGCTAATATACGGTGGGAAATTATCACTGGCCCCACGTGTTGACTAACCCGTAATGGTGATGCATTGCACAACCCTGTTGATGCCATAGGTCCCAGCCATACTGGCTACCTGTGCATGTCCCTTCTCTGTGACACATCGTGTGGGTGCATAGTACTGTGAGGTGATGACCACACAGGCAAGGGTCCCCAGCTGCACACTATGGAGTGTGCATTATAGTGGTGTACACCCCATGAATGTGGCCATGTTCACGTACTGTTACAGGGTCCTACTGCTGCACAGTGTGGCCTCCAGCTACCAAGTGACACCTCACATCATCATTGGCCAGGCCGCTGTGTACAACCCCTGCACCATGTCACCATACCTGTAATGTGTCCTGCTATGTATGTCACGTCTCTGTCCAGTGTAGCCTGTGGCACCGACCACATGCGTCAGCTGCAGTATATGTGCGGACATCTGTGTCATGTTGGTGTGTCCAACATTCAGGATGAGGGTACATGTAGCATGCTGATATTGCCAGACGTGCCTGTGTGTACTCCACAGTTACACGTGGGGGACTGCAAACACTGCTACCTGTAGGCACATGCAAGTACACCATAGGAGGGAACCAGGGTATCACAACCAGCATGGTGCTACAGATGTAACCGAGACACATACTATGAACACATCACAATGCATGCTGCACCTGCACTACATGGTGTGACTGGTGCATGTCGACAGTACACAACCTATGTCACATACACAACTCAGTATTCACACACAACCACAGCAACATACACATCCCTCACTATGCATACACAGGTATTACATACACCTCTCACTATGCTGTTCACCATTTGCATCAGAATATTTGTGCATAACCCTGCACCGATGGTGTGGATGACAGGGATGCGGCACAGGCTTCATCATATGCACAGGGTGATATGTTTGCCAGGGGCATAGGCTGCACCAATGGATAACATCATTTGTGTGTGTAAGGGCCAGTGAGTTGACTGGACATGTCTGTGCAGAATGCATGTGGATATTGTGGAGCCCTACAGTTGTGTTTGCTGTGTCCGTGTATGTGTGTACACAGTTCTGCCATTTGTGATGCCTACACGGGGTATAATTGACAGCCCCAGATTGTACAGTGCAGGTTGTACAGCTCACTGTGTCCATCCACGGCCACGTGACCTGTGCCTGCCTGGGGTTGCACGGGCACTACCAGGTGGAGGTACAGAGTGGCTACTGTCCGACGACACATGTCCGCTGGAACCGTGTCCCCGTTGAGACCGTCCAGGGCCACATCCACATGGCCTGCTGTGTCCTGGTGTTGACAGCGCAGCACCAGCTGCACTGCTACTGCTATCAGCACTATGGGAGCGGGCATGTGAGGTGGCACGCTCACGTCGACCTACACTAGGTGGTGTTGCTGGCCTATGTCCACGTGGCCTACGCCTCACTCCTACCAGGTGTTCCAGCACAGACAGCTCCCGCTCGCGGATTGCCATGCCTTGGTCAAGGATTCCAACCATTTCACCTAGTCGCCTATCCAGAACATTAGCAATCTGCTGTTGAGCATTTGCCAATGCCTGGATGTTGTCATTTAGGGTATGGATAGCAGCCCTCTGCAGCCTCTGCCCTTCTCTGTTCTGCCATTCAGCACGTGCCTGTGCCACCATTACAGTCTGGAACATGCTTCTGGTGATACCAGCTGCTGTGCTCTGTCCTGCAGGTGCATGTCTGCCAGAGGTCCTCCTATGAGCAGCACCGGCCACATGCCTGTGTGGCACATCTGCAGTCATTACACTGACACCATGGTGTGTAGACACACCTTCTGTAGCCACCACACATTCCTGTTCCACGCCAACAGACACTGACTGTCCTTCCTCTATGGCCACCGGTGATGCGGTATGTGTTGGCAGCAGAACTGTGTGCGGGGAAGAGGGGGACATAGCTGAGATGGTAACCATTGGTACAGATTCAGCCCCTGACATCCCTGCCTGTACCTCATGCATATGTTCATCACTGCTAGTATTTGTGGGGACACTAACATCAGATGGACCGCAGGAGGGTAACGCACCTACATCACCTGTGAATGCAAAGAAATACTGTAAAGTACAATAGACACAGACAGACACACTCACACACAGACACACACACACACACACACACACACACACACACACACACACACACACACACACACACAGACACACACACACAGACACACCATGCATGTGATTTGTCAGATGGCATGCAGCATGCCTGCGATACAGCAGAGGGCATGCAGCTCAGACATTAATAGTGTTAGTAAGCATACCTCCCTGGGGTGCACACTACAGCAAGCAGGTGTCATATCAGTAGCCATGCAGTTCACACAATCATGGTAGTATGCATGCATCCCCATGATACACCATGTGGCCCAGAACAGGATAACAGTACACATGGCTGACGTAACCTTGACATGTAATCTGCTGACATGTGCATTAACATGCATACATGTTTGACACAATGGTGTCCTGACACATGTACAGCATCATAATGGGCTTTACATTGCAGTGTTGTGTGTATGCCCTACAGATAGAAAGCATGTTTAGCAAATGTGCATGAGCATGGGAGGGTAGTATGAGCCGTCTACATTGCTATACAGTGTGAAGTACAGACACTGTGCCATTGCATGGCAACATGAGGCATGTATGTTGCTGTAGAATGCATAATATGTACACATTGCATAGCCATAACTGCAATACAGTCGTGATGTTCGACAGATCGTATATGGTAGACTTCAGTGACACCTCCAGTAGCTGTGCACAGGCTTTTTGGTTGTCCAGTGTACCACATCAACTGTATAATTGGTCAACTAAGGCTATAATTGGACCATGTGTGGACAATGTGCAACAGGGTGTATACACATCCCAAGTACTGTGTGGCTACATGTCTCTGGCCATCCCCCATGGCCATGTGTGCACATGTGTTGGCCAACTGTGTGTGATGGGCATCTTCTACACATGTCTGTGTGGTCCCATATGACATACACCCATACATGTCAGATATGTCACACTCCACAGGGCTATGCAGACAACGGGTTCTATGTTTGGTATGTGGGGTATAGGTTATGGGATAGTGTGACAATATTGCAGACAGAACACTACATGTCTGGGACATGTCAGGTGGCACATCACAATGTGTGCACCCAATGCAGGGGCATATGACACAATGGTGACACTTGTGGGCTGCCCATATCACAGCTCACTGTGTGGTACTGTGTGCGTACCACACATGTTGTTCCAATGCATACTACATATGCCTCCATTGTAGAACACCTCCACCGTTGTATGCACAGCTGACCACACATGTCGCAATGACAAGTACTGTGGTTTCAAGTCTGTGTATCATTACGTTTGAATATATTGCACATGGGTGGAGTGTGTGAATGCATGGTGGTGCGACCTCCATATCGTGACTGGAAGAAACATCAGGTGTGTAAGTGTTAACTGGCCACATGGCAAATAGATCTACACTGTAACATGCCTGATACTGATGACAGTCTCACCTGCAACGGACCCATGTCTGTGCGGCACGCCAGAGGTACCTGTATAGGGGTGACACACCAGTATGAACATTATCCATGACTGTATGACAGCCACAGGTTGCACTGTGCATGTGCACACATTCACCTGTGTAATAGCATATAGTATGCACATGTGTGCATACACAACGTAGCATACTGTAGTATGCAGCATGTGTGTCCACATACCTGGCATATGTTGTTACTTTACATAATGTACAGTGACACATGCAACTACATGGGATATAATAGCCATATGTGCATTATTGACTTACCAGGAAACTCCAGGCTCATTGGTTGGGAGACACCCACCTCCACGATGGCAGCTAGTGTTTCTGGATGCTGTTCCCTGGGTGTCCCCAGACTGGCCAGTAGCTCCTCGGTGTGTGTGAGTGGGGGCTGGGTTGGTGGCCCACCACCTGTTCCACCTTGTTCCCTGGTGATTGCAGTGGCACGCTGTTTTGCATGTCGTATAAGGTCCGTGCAGTGTCTGCGCACCTTCTGGTAGGTGCGGTTATGGCCCCCACATCGTTCACCCTCCTGCGTAGATCCTGCCACAGGTCATCCCGCTGCTGGGCATGCTGTGGCACATGGCTGAACAACAAGTCATAGTTGTCATGGAGCTTTGGGATGAGGATATCATCCTCCTGGCGGGTGTATGCTGGGAGGCGTGTACTGGGCATTATCTGTAAAACATAATGATGGTGACAGGTCACAGTTTCAGAGATGTACAGAGATACTGCTGCACATACATTTCTATGACATCTACTGCATCTGCACAGTTATATTTGCAAAGCATCATGACACTGACACGACTGACGTGTTTGTGTCACACATGTCACACCCATTATGCATTGGATATCATCACCATATATGTGTGTCACCTCATTACAGTGTTCATACTCCATGTAAATGCTGTCTTGCTGTGGGCATGTTTATTTGCCTGCACTTGTGTTCTTACCTATCTGCACATGCCTCGATGTGTCCACGGTACTACTGTTGACCTGGATGCTGTGTATATGTCACATATCAACACAGACACAGCTGGAATGGACTTAAGCAGTGACAATGCACACATTGTGGACACCTGTACATGCATGTGTTTTGCCATATACATCTACACAGCACTGTACAACTGTTCAACATCCTGACACGGATCGCCTGTATTACACATGTGATAGACATGGGACAATGAATAGTCAACGACATTCGCAGGGATGGTCATCAACCATAGCATGTGCGGGCACGGTTTCCATGCTGTTACAGACGGCCATTGTGCCACCGCAAGCTGCATCAGTGCCACATTACTGATCCAGTCAGTTGATAGTACATCTGCCATGCGGCCATCACACCATGTATGACTGGGATGACATCTGCAGCTTTGATGGACAGGGTTGCATGGTATGGCAGGAGTATGTCACATATATGGCATAGGGATCTGTCCAGCCTGTGGCGATCCTAGTATTAGGACGGTGGCTGTCCATGACATATGTCATATAGATCAGGATATGGACATGTAGCATGTCCATCATCATGGTGTAGCAAATGTCCTTCTGCAAGGTAGACAGCATGCTGCATAGTGGAAGTGTGGATTGTGAAGGCTGGTATCGCACATCCATGCATAGCCATTACCCCTTACAGGTGGTATGTGATCCAATATTGGTCACCACAGTGCTGGTTATGCCTGATCAGTGATCTCCGTGCTCATGGATGGCACCCTGACATGACATGGGTACCTCAGATGACTACCTAAGGGGCCTGGAGACGTCACCATGTCGGGGGGTGCACTGCACAGCACCATCCCTTACACAGTGTCCATAATGTTGACCACAGCCTAGGTAGTAGTTTATGGGTACAGGGATGTTCACCTAGCGGTGACACTGCTGGTATCATCCATCAGACTGTGCACATATGTCACACACCTCACACACACAGCCCATTCTGTATGTTGTTCACAACACTGACACAGCTAAACTGATAGGTCATGGCCATTCACAGCCTTACATACACAGATGCCTAACATTTGTCTGTGTGGTATGGGCTACAATGAGGGTGGGGTACAACACATTAACCCTGTTCTACTGTATCTGGCACTGATGTGCTGTGCACATGTCACTCTTGCACCTTTTGTAGTTGTGAGTCTGTCAACAGGCCACTGGTAGAACACTCCTGTGACATGCAAAGGTATTTGTAATCAAATATCCGTGCTATCTTGTACATCTTTACTGCTAACATCTACAGTGCTAATGGTTCATTGACATAAACACCATACTCAGCAGGATTATAGTGCAGTGCCACCCTAAATGACTGTCATCACCACTTGTGGGTTGATATTATCCAACACCCTATCTGTATTGTATGGTCATGCTAGGCACTTGTTCAGAACATGTGAGCATGTCATGAGCTACAGATTACTATAGCGCCCATTCCACACCATTTCCCACAGGTACACTGGCTGTCCTACACTTCCCAGCTTGCTTAAGGTATGACAGCTGTTGTACACACGTAATGCACATATCCTGTGGGGCATGGTTGTATATACAGGCATGTCCAACTGTCACGTACCAGTGCTACTGCCTGTCTATATGAGAGATATGTCATACATGTGGCAATAGAGCAATTGTCTCATGTATACATTCAATGCTCACCTCCCAACATACAGCACTACAGCCTGTGGGGGGTGCACGTCTGCAGCTGTGCTGGGCCCATAGCTCTCAGGTGTACCTCATTATGGGGAACGTACCTCATTTGGGGTTCTAAAAGGTGCATGTTCCTCAAGGTTCCACATTGGAAGGGTCTGTCACACATTCATTGTTGTACATAGTTTACCTGCTAGCCATGGCTAGATAGATGAGAATCATATTAATTCATTGGAATATCTGTTTTATACATAAGACCAGCCTATTTTAGCCATCATATGCCCTTCCTAGTTGACGCTGTTAGTATGCCAGTTGTAAGTGTTCTACGTTTCGCCCATTTATCACACAGTATGAGGGCTAATGTTCCTCATTTTGGGGACAGGAGGCTGACAGCTGTGGCTGGGGGTAATGCTGTTGCCAACCCTGACTGCACCTGACAGTCATTTGGGGATGTGTAACATTCGTAACACACCCCACCCATCACATAGTCTCACTTAATCTACACCACTGGCCACACCTACGAGGACAACCTGTGCAGTACGTCTCCATACTCACTGTAGGCACCAGAGGTAGCCCCCATCATGGAAGACAACATCACCAGCTTATAGCCCACAGACTCATGTGTGCCCACCACATACAGCCAATAGTGTGTTATAACATTCACAACACACCAGTCATAGCTGACTCTGTAGGGTGTCACACTGCAGTTCCACACAGCAGGCTACACAAGGTGTTAGTCACTTACATCTTGCTGTCAGGTAACTGCTTCTGCAACATAACCTATGCACCCATGCCACACCCCACCAGGTACGATATGTCTGTCATTCACCATGTTAGTGTGACTGCCCTGTGATGCCACTTCACAGACTACGTGTGCAGGGACATGCAATAGCTCACCAGTCTTATAGCCCTGAGGGTGTGGGCCTAGCCCTGGGGAGCATTGTGCATTCGTCCGGACAAGACACCACTGTACAATGACCGACTGTGTCACTTCAACAGTTGCTTGTGCTCCTATTGTCATTCCACAGGCATGTGGTATCTGTCCGCTATGACTGTCTTGGTCAAACACAATGCTGTGGCACAGATGACTTGCACCTGTCGGCCATGGGAGTACAGCTCACATGTAAGGCTCTTGCTGCTTCTATACTGCCTGTCCTGCACAGTTTCCAATAACTGTCACCGGCAGAGTGGTAACTGGCATGCGCGACATGGGGTCATGTGACACATTGCTTGCATCTTCCCCTGTGACGCACGCAGGCAAGGCACACCTTATAATGCACCACTGCAACATCTCTGCAGTGACTGGGACTTGCCTCTAGGCTCTGCAGAGCACACCTGCAATGACAGGTTATAGACAGACCATACCTTTCAGGCACATACCTGGACCGGCACACCCACAGCTGAGGGGTTCCCATATCCCACTATGTTTTGCACACATCCTGCCAAGTTGCTTAGCACAATGCATCAGAGGTGCTCCATGTGCAACTAACTGTGTTGGGGACCGCTATACACATTGTAACAAGCGACAGAGTCAACATCATACCCCACGGGTAACATACCTTCTATGGTGGTATAGTGGACAGTGGGCCTCAGCTACTACTGATGTGTGACTGACACTACCCCACACTTCACTGGGATAGCCACTCATGTACCGACACATCCATGAGTCATACCCTCCGCTCTGCTGGATCAACACATACACACCACCTCCAAGACCTACATTACCCTTGGCATGAACACTACCACCATGTGACTGTTGTTACACACCTGGGGTTATCCCCTCATTGGTGGATTCTGAACATATGCTAATCTACCTTGTTAGCCACATCCCGGCAACACACCCATCACAGCATACACAGTACATGTGTACTACAACACCTACTACAGACGTCTGCTGACAGCGGTTGTTAACATCATGACACCCGTGCAGATGGACAATGCACATACAAATGCTGACACATACCCCACTGCACTTAATTAGCATGTGCACAACTGCATGGATCATGCTATTCCACACAGAGCCATGATGGTACACACCAGATAACAGACGCCACTCTGGTGGTCATGTTCCATGGACATATAATGTACAACAACAGGTGTAGGCTGTTGCACAGTGGTGTACATTCCCATGTGTGGGGTGGCTCACTGGTCAGCCATGGTGGGGCCACAGGGTCCTTCATCACATACTCCAAGACTAGCTACGTAAACATGACTGCCACACATTGCGGAGTGTACCACCAGGCATTATGGTGGTATGTCAGTATTCGATGGCAACATCCACATCTGCTGTCACATACAACAGTCACTCAGGAACATTGCAGACCCAGGTATTGTTGGCAACATGCTGGAGGATGGATTCAATGCTGACAGTACACCCTCTCACTCACTACAGGGCCGCAATCCATACATGAACATTGTGGTGTCCCTGTGGTCACACCTACACAGTACTGACCTACACTCTATATGTCCTGGGACACTGGCCCCATGTCACCTTCCAGTGTCCCAGGCTATGATGTCCACCAACCTCTGAATTACATGTCTCCCCACTAGGCCACCATATTCAGTAATAGCCTTGTTTCAGACATTGTAGACCCTGAATGGCACACAGCAGCATTTATCACACTACACACAGGTGGCACCGCATTGCACGAGTGGGACTATAGTCCTACACACCTGACTGGACTGTTCTGCATGGCTATGGGGCACATCATCAAGGACGTCATTCTCAAAGACATTGTTGGTCTCCCGTCCTCTGCTGCCACCTGGGTTGGGCTTGTTAAGGCCAGAGCATGGCCCCTACACATGGTGGACTCCTTTCATACAGTTACCAGGGCAGTTGCTGATGGTACTGTAGTCCACAAATCCTACATTGTCCTCTCATTGCCTTTCAGCACCATTCCCCATTCTGGTATTGACAACATACACATCCACCTGCACATTGTACCCTGTGTCTCAGGATGTTATGTTATGTGGCTCATGGACAGGACACACAGTGAGGCCAGCATACCATAGTACCTACTACATGTCAGGTACTTTGGCATACCATGGTCCTCAGTCATAGGGCCCCTCATGTTCAGTATATGCTTCCCTGCGGAACAGGCTGGCAGAGGGGACTTTCCCTGCCTAGCTTTAGAACCCCTACATACCAAGCGCCATGATTGCTCCACCAGCTGATACTGACTCCAACATACGGGTGTCATAGTGACAGATATATAATATGACTATCATGGCATCAAGCTGCATGACACAAGGTGCATGCACATCACCTTTGCATTACACCATTCACCCACTGACTATCACATGGATGGTAGTCCCCTACATACATATCACATTGTACATGTTTGCAGTGCACACATATGTCACACCCACTCCTGTGGTTGCCGTATTGCCAATGTGGCGTGGATATCCTCCTACGTGGCCACACCTATCTGTACTGGGTGTGTAACTGGTACATAGGCACCCATTGTACCTCTGAACTCAAGACATCTACACACATTCAAGGGTACACCACCCCATTTAGGGTGTACCTTACACAACAGCTACAGCTTTACATGCCACAACATTAACATGCCATGATGTTTACTGAGCTCCGACAGTTTAAATATGCGGCTGCACTACGGACACCACATCTGTACACATTTGCATACTACATACTCAGGGGTGACCTCTGCTGATCAGACAGGGCCCATGTCCACAACATTATTGATGGATATACTCCTCATATGCAACATAAGCAGAGGCCACTGTGAGCAACATGCTCATGGATATGTGCACACGCCACAATGAGTGGGATGTGCTTCTGGGTTACATTCCCAAACCGGACACTCACCATGCTGTGGAACATAAGTCCTATGTACATCACGCAGGGACACTCAGTAGCACTGTTCATGTGATACCTCCCTTGGTGGTTGGGAGACACATGTAGGCCTGGGATCACTGCAGTGGCTGTACTGTGCAGTGGTGCAGGTGACACCTGGTTCTGCTCTTCACAGGACACTACCCTGCAGAGGTGCCACTAGTGTGAACACTGTAGTTGTGCTTACACATTGACTTGCCAGACTGCATACTACCCCACTATGCACCTGTGCAGCTATTACATGTCCTTTGTGCATGGTTACTTGGTAGTCCTTCCATTTAGATTAGCTATCATGCTATTATTATGTCCCATACCTACAGGCCATATGTATCCTGTTATTGTACATACCAATAGACGATACCTGTAGTATGCATGATATGCCTGTTATGCTGTGTAGAATATCTGTCATATCTACCTATAATACAATACATTACACATATTTCACATAGTATCCCATAATGCAAAGCATACTTGCTCAGCGGGACCACCTTACATATGTCATTAACGTTATATGCCCATACACATGCTTGCTGTGACAGTATATCAACATATACTATCCCCTGCTATGGCACGTCCTTGTTGGACATACCCTACCACTGACGGCGGGTTGTATGGCATTGTTCTGTTTAATGGCCTCATGTAGCATCCCTTGTGGTGTCTGTGCTGTGTACCTTGTGTCCCACTGCTGGACGCACAGATTCTACAAGCATTAGTATGCTCAGCAAGACATCACTACATAAATACCTTTCCCCACTTTATAGGTTCATAGGTTCATAGGTTCATACTAGGCTATCTGCCCAATGGCATTTATAAGCCTAGCCCAGAGTTTTGTGGCTTTCACCACCCCTTTAGTTTGAAGGATACTATGCCCATTATTTTGCTGTGCCTCTGTCAAGCAGTGACACTGAGGTAATCCCTGGGGTATATCTGCAATCTCCCATCCATTGGTCAAGATTTCTCTTGAACAAGGCCAGCGAGGTGCTCTGCCTCACATGTACCGGGATTTTGTTTTACAGCATGGGGAGTCTCTGGGTGATGAATCTGTCCCTCCAGCACGTCCTATTAATAACCGTGTCAAGGTTTAAGTCTCCCGCCCTTGTAGTTCTGAGGGATCTAGTTTTTTTGAGGTGAAGCATGTTCATCAATTCTGGGTTGGACATGGCCTTGTATGTCAGGCACAGGTCACCTCTGAGCAGATGGTAAGCGACTGAATAGAGCTGGAGTTCCTTCAGTCAGGCAGCATAAGACATATTTTTGAGACCCTTTATCCTTTTGGTGAGGAACTTTTGGGGCCTTTCCAGTTGCTGCAGGTGTCAGGTCAGATACATTCCGAATGGGGCATTGTATTCAATCATTGGTCTGATGAGTGATGAGTACAGGGGGACGATGACCTCCCTTGATCTAGATGTGAATCCCTTCATGATCAGGTGGGCAATGTAGAAGGTCTTCCTAACTACTTTGGCGACGTGAGTGTCAAACAAAAGGTTACTGTCAACCTGGGTCCCCAGATCCCTGATAACCTCTTCTGTGCTCAGTGGATTGCCACCTATATGGTATCTAGGGGTAACCTTGTTTTTCCCAAAGGGTATGACTATGCATTTTTTGGCGTTTAACTTTAGTCCATGGCTCTGGCACCAGTTATCCGTTTCTATGAGACCCTTCTGAAGGATATCTGTGTCAGATGTGTTCTCGACTATGGCACCCAGTTTGCAGTCATCTGCAAATTTTGTCAGCCATAACCCTCCTGTGTTTGCTTGTACTTCTGAAAAGTAGATGCCGAACAAGAGTGGGCCCAGGACTGAGCCCTGTGGGACACCACTTGTGACAGGCTTTGAGTCTGACATGGCGCCAGCAACTGTGACCCTGTGGGTTCTGTCACTTAGCCAGTTTGCTACCCATCTTGTGACGTATGGGTTAACATTTAAGCTGATGAGTTTTTCAATGATACCTGAGTGGGGTATTGTGTCGAAAGCCTTTGCCAGGTCGAGGTAGGCTGTGTGGACTGCCTTTCCCTCATCAATGGCCTTGGTGACTGTTTCAAAAAAGTCAACCAAGTTTAAAAGGCATGATCTGCCTTTGACAAAGCCAAACTGGGTTTCTGTGTGACTGTAATGTGTGTGTGTGTCCGCAACACGTGTATGTTGGTGCCAAGTCAGAGGCAGATCAGTATGGTAGGTGTGGGTATAGCTAGCCGTAGGCATACGGTTACTACCTGTACCACAGTAGGAGGGACATCCCCACCCTTGGCAGGTGTGTCCTGACATAAAACAATACAAAGGGCAAATGTCCGAGATGGTAGGACATAAATATGTCCCATATATAATGTAACAGTCATATTTAATAGTTATGCCTGTATGTAAGAAACTTAAATGTTACATGCAATATGATAAGTATCCAAAGTCACACAACAATAGGTATGTAGTGAGGATAAAAGTATGTGCTACCTGTGTACTGACCGTGGCTACGTGTTGGCCTGTAAACACCGCTTTGTGTCCTGCAAGTGTCCAACAATGACCATATGATAAGGTGGCAAGCCATGTCAAACAGGCTCTTTTAACAACACAACCACAATGACTGCAAATATCTGGGACAGAAATACAAGGGATAGCTGTCACCTACACATATCCCCTGATATATCACTGCAATTACGGAGGTACACAAGTAGCAAGCTCCCCTGCAGATGATATAGAAACCAATTAACAACGGCCCAATGTACAATCCCGTAACATAAGTCTACTAACTGTTAGCTCTCTAATTAGGGATGGAGCCCACACACATATATACGGATTATGTAGAAATGCAAGGCCCACAAATCGTATATGTTACGTACAACCACCGACATCCCCACTGGCTGTTGTGTTTACAATGTTTGAGGGCTGCCTATGTAGGAGTCACACATTGGGCCAACTATACATTACAATTTACAGGTGGTCATGTTTGTGTGCCATCCATTTTACTGTGTGTGTGCAGGTGGAGAGGTGTCAGTCCATAGGGGCCTACATGGTCAGAGTATGTGCTATGCGTTCCCTCTTTGCCAAGGCGTAGACATATTGGGCACGCCTCCGTCTGCCTACTGGGGCTGGCACAGTGTGTTCATGGTCTGAATCCCTCTGTGCCTGTACTGGCCTTGGCAATTGCGGTGGGCTATGAGGGCCTTCACCATTTTGTCCCTGCTGCAGCTGCTTCCACAGGATCATATTATGTAGCATGGCACATACTATGACGATGTGGGCACACATGCCTGGAGAGTACTGCAAGGCTCCACCAGATGTATCCAAGCACCGAAACCGTGATTTCAGCATCCCGAACACACGCTCTATGAGGATTCTGGTTTGTGCGTGTGCCTCATTATGGCGTTCTTGCATGGGTGTGTGTGCATTTCTGATGGGAGTCATCATCCACGGCTCCAGTGCATAGCCAGCATCCCCCATGAGATGGCCATGTGGGATGTCCCCCCTGACAAATACCTGATACAGCTGTGAGGCATGCCAGATATGGGAGTCATGGTAGCTTCCAGGGCTGCCAGCACACACATCCATGATAATGCCCTGGGCATTGCACACGACCTGACAGTTGATGGAGTGGAATCCCTTGCAGTTTATGTAGCGCATACCCTGCTCACCGGGTGGTGACTTGATTTGTATGTGCGTGCAGTCTATCGCACCCAGTACCTCCGGGTATTGTGCCACATGGTGGAAGTGGCGCATATTGCTGGCCAACTCCTCCTGAGTTCTGGGGAAGTATATCTGCTCATTGGCATGTGGTAACATGGCATCCAGGAACTGGTGTAGTACCCTGGATGCTGATGCCTGTGAGATACCCATTATATCTCCAGTTGGCCTTTGAAAGGTACATGTGGCCAGTATTCGCAGGCTTACACATACCTTCGTGTCCACTGGTATGGGTTCCCCTCTGTTGTTTCTGGTTCTCAGGCGTGGCCGGCACAGCTCCACTATTTGCTGTAAAATGTCCCTGTCCACCCTGTAATGCTCTACTATCTCCAGGTCATGTAGCCCCTGGTAGGTTACCCTTGGTCTGAACACTCTCCTTCTCCTCAGAGGCCTGCGGTGGTTGTCGGCATCATCCTCCACAACACCGTCAGTCTCTAACACATCCTGATGAATCACAGCTATGGCAGCTCCCAACATGTACATTTTAAAAGTTCCCTGTGTGTTTACACCTATGATGTGGTGTTTGGGAATACACAGGTGTGTTTTGGGTGCTTTCACACTTTATACTATTGTGCTGTGAACACCGATGATGTCATAGGGTGTGTATGTACGTTCGTAGCTACAGGTTATGTGTTTTACTGCCGGAACTACTATTGTGGTGCCTTTGGTGTTGAATTACATTTGCCTGCCTTCTCTTTACATTTCTGCGTGTTGCACCTACCATTTTCTGGCATGCATCCTGCAGCCTACTTTCATTTATACTTTCCTGGACCTGGCGTATCTTGCGTTATGTGTCAGTTTGCTTTGCTCTGCAGTGTCAGGTCTCCTATCTTTGCAATCCAATACCTCCCCTCTTTCTTTGCATTCACATGCCTCCCCTATCCTGTTTTGCAGGTTTCTGCAAGCGGACTTGTCAGCTGCCGTCGATTGGCCTCCGTGGGTTGATTGGTGTTGATTGCTCATTAGTACTCCAATTACCCTATTTCCGCATTTCCTTCTTTTCTTCCCCTGACCTTCCTGTTTCTGCTATTGTTTGCAGCGCGTGCGTCCGATTACTGGGTTTCGGGCACATTTTCATCCTCATACACATGCGCTTTTGGCCACCATGTGTGCTCTCAGCTAAACGATTCCTCCCCACCCCTATCCTGCAGCTTTGCTTAGCAACAGACAGGCCAGATTTGCAATGCTCCAATGTGCTTAGTGCTACAGTGGCACACCCCTCTGCTGATGTCATGTATCTCCTCTGAGCCACTCCTCGGTGTTATACCGCTGCACCATATGGTACAACCTTCCTCCGGTGGGACATTTGCGATTCAGTATTATCTGCCTCATTTGCATGGCATTGACTACTAATTCATAGTTACCACGCCGAACACTATCGCAAGCCCTTAGCAACCCTTGCACCTTGGTTGTGGTGTTCCATGCCTACCATTGTGTGTTATGCTGTAAACCTGATTTCTATTACGCTGCGATTTTATGACATTTTTATATTATTTCTTTATGTTACAGCTTCCGCACACATGCCCTGCGGTTCTGCTGTGCGTTACTGTGGACATGACATTAAATGTTGTTATTTACGTGTTGTGCATCTTTTCTTATGCCATTGGCTGTGTATTGCGCCATTGGCATATGTTAACATTGTAATACCTGGGTCTGGCCCTCTTCCATAGCTCCGATGTTCTGTTTGGGAAAATGTAAACCGTGTTTTTTGGTTTACATTTCCGTGGGCTTCTTCGCCTGCACCACTTCATGAATCGCTATATGCCTTCATTTGCATGGTGCAACACTGCACATGGGGTGATTTGCATACCTACGCCGGGGGCTGCGCAGATCTGGCATACGCCAGTAGTGCACGTGGAATTGGATCGTACCTGAATCGCTCAGTGGCCAAATTTGGCGTTATAACGCCTACTCTATTGCGTGTGCCTGGCGCAAGCTTCATGAATCCCGGGGATCATCTTCTGCATTTACTAAAGTTTTTAGCATGTGGAAAGTTTTAAGACCAAAAATGCTTGCACTAAGCATAAGGATTACTTGCCAGAAGCTGAAAACATAATTGAAATATTTATTATAAAAAGCTATGAATGTGAAGATGCATTGAGATCTTGTTGGACGGTGTCAACTAAATCCAAACAGGAATTATTTGATGAATGGATTAATTGTAATAATATTAATGAGATAACTAATACTAACATAAATAATTAGAGTTAATAATCTAAGTAATGGTCAGAAACTAGACAGGATATCTAATACTGTTACACAAGAAGTGGTTAATATAAATTCCAATAAATGAGGCATGTTACAGGAAGATGGAACACTGCATCGTAAATTTTGCCATATTTCTGCTACATTTTGTAGCAGAGGTAAAGATATTAGGAATATGTTAATGTCCAACTATTTTTGTAGCAGTATAGAGTTAATCAAGGAAATGAAGACACTACACAGAAAAAGAGAATGAAGACACTGTACATGAGAAATTCTGCTATGAAACGGTGACTTCCTGAATGCCAATGAGCTGAAAGGATGAAAAAATTCCCAAAACACAGAAGGGCAAAACAAAAAAAAAATCAACTTTAAAGTGTTTTTTTGCAGGGCAGGAAGCCCTTCTGCACCCCTGATGTGGAATGTAGGCCCACACATCCCCAGAATGTTTATATACCATCTCCACAATCTCACCAACTTGAAGAAGAAGAAATCTCCAAAAGCAAGTGAATTATTTCCACTGCATACTTAGAAACAGCACAAGCACTGATTTCCTATGAGAAACAGTAGCTGGCATTATGTGCTTCATCTTCACCTCTGGCATCTGTAAGAGAACCCACAAGGGAACCTTCCTCTGTGGCAGTTGCTCAGTATGTAGTCTTATGGAAAAAAAATATTGGTAAAATTTGTTCATTTTGAAACACCAGGCTTTTACAATTGCTCCACATTTGGTGTGATATAGAGAGAGATAGATAGATAGATAGATAGATAGATAGATAGATAGATAGATAGATAGATAAACAGATAGATAGATATGCTCCAACATGGTCCTGTAATGTGTTTTATATAGGACAAATATATAGGAAATTTAAGACCAACATAAAGCAGCATGTCAGTGAACACACACATAAAAACGAAAGTTCTGTGGTCTTGAACTGTTATAGTTGTTATAATAGTGAAGTTAATTCACTTAAATTAACTGTTTTAGAGCAGCTCACTGAAGAAACAAGGCCTTCTAATATCAAGAATATGAAAGTGGAGCTTGACTGGAAAGGCCAGCTTAGTAAGTGATAACTGAGTTTCATTATTTGTGATAATTAGTCTTTTGATTGCAATTACTGATCTGTTTTTTACAGTTCTGTTTGCCATGCCTGAGAAGGCTTTATGCCAGGGTACCAAGAGAAAATTTTTGATGCTTTATTACATTTTTTAGTTCTTATTCCAGAGGCCTGGGGTCATTTCTAATGCTGTGATGCACTTATCCTCACAACTCTAACACTGTGATGTCTTCTTCTTCTTTCAGCTGCTCCCGTTAGGAGTCGCCACAGCGGATCATCTGTTTCCATTTCTTCCTGTCCTCTGCATCTTGCTCTGTCACACCAACCACCTGCATGTCCTCTCTCACCACATCCATAAACCTTATCTTAGGCCTTCCTCTTATCCTGTTACCTGGCAGCTTCATCCTTAGCATCCTTTTCCCAATATACTCTGCATCCCTCCACAGCACATGTCCAAACTAACATAATCTTGCCTATCTGGCTTTGTCTCCAAACCTTCTAACCTGGGCTGACCCTCTAATATACTTGTTCCTAATCCTGCCCACCCATGTCACACCCAGTGCAAATCTTAACATCTTTATCTCTGCCACGTCCAGCTCTGACACCTGCCTTTTTGTCAATGCTACTGTCTCCAACCCATATAACATAGCTGGTCTCACTACCCTCTTGTAGACCTTCCCTTTCACTCTTACTGGTACTCGTATGTCACAAATCACTCCTGACACTCTTCTCCACCCACTCCATCCTGCCTGTACTCTCTTCTTCACCTCTCTTCCACACTCACCATTACTCTGAACTGTTGATGCCAAGTATTTAATCTCATCCACCTTCGCCACCTCTAATCCCTGCGTCCCCACCATTCCTCTATCCTCCCTCTCATTCACACACACATATTCTGTCTTAGTTCTGCTGACCTATATTTCCTCTTCTCTCTAGAGCATATCTCCACCTCTCCAGGGTCTCCTCCACCTGTCCCCTCCTCTCACTACAGATCACAATGTCATCTGCAAACATCATAGTCTATGGGGACTCCTGTCTGATCTTGTCTGTCAACCTGTCCATCACCACTGCAAATAAGAAAGGGCTCAGAGCTGATCCTTGATGTAATCCCACCTCCACCTTAAACGCATCCGTCACTCCCACCACAGACTTCACCGCTGTCACACTACCCTCGTACATATTCTGTACCACTCTTACATACTTCTCTGACACTCCCAACATCCTCATACAATACCACAACTCCTCTCTAGGCACCCTATCATATGCTTTCTGTAAGTCCACAAAGAAACAATGCAACTCCTTCTGACTGTGATGTATTGATTCTTAAATTTCTAATTCTGTTATGGATTGATTCCTAGAGGTCTAACACCATGATGTCATCATTCATTGGACTATAGCAAGTCCAGGTACGCAGTTTGCTTCTCCTGGTTCATGGTAGGGACCTGTAGCTATTCATAATGTGGTAGGGTATTTTGCCTATAGTTATTTGTACCTGGCGTAGCTGAAGAGAGTCATACTGTTTTTCCAATCTCAAGGTGTATTTGGATTTAATGAAGATGGATACACCTTCACCTTTGTTTTTTTTTTTTCATGCTCATTTTGAGGTCTAAATGTGTGAAAGGCAGTGTAGCCTTGTATGGCGAGGGTGCTCTCTGCGGCCTTGAACCAAATCGCAGTGACTGCACAGATGTCAGCATCTTCCAAGGTGAGGAGTGCTTCCAGGGAGTGCAGTTTACTGTTTAGGCTCTTAGCATTAAGCAGCATGACCCTGAGTTTGTCTCTAGTGGATTTCTTTACGTCGGAAGTTTTGTTGTTTTAACATTGCCTAAAAAAGGCACTATGGGGGAGGCAAGCATCTTTACTCGAATCCTAAAGCCTTGAGGAGACAGGTGAAGGCCATCTCTGGCAAAGCAGCGTTATCTATCAACCATGTCTTTCCAGGCTGTCAGATACTGGATCCCCCTGGAGTGACACCAGAACTAAGCCAATTATTGAAATCAATTGTTTTTTGTCTGTATTGTGATATCATCCTAGATGAAGGTAGAGTGCTGCTTAGGGCTAGGGACATACCTGCCTGGGACACATAATCTGAGAGTTCAGTCATGTCTCTGTTTATATAGTCCAGACAGGTACATTTTAGGTCGTTCACTCCATGTACTATGACAGAATCATAACAATAATTGTTGCTGGGTAACTTGAATGCATGCGTGATTTGACAGATCCTGGCACCTGACAGGCAGCTGACCATGTCCTTCTCCTTGTCCAACCTGGAGATGGGGACTTCTGTGTATCTCACTATTGAGTCGCCTATGACTAGAACATAAGGATTTAGGGTGTTTTGCCTTAGGGGCTTAATTGTTGAGACACTGATATGTGTGTTGTTATGTGTAGTGGTGGATTCTGTTTGCGTACCAGTATGTGTAGGTTGTTTGCTCTTGGGGGGATCTCTGTTTTTTTTTAGTAGGCTCTTAGTGAGTACCTCTGCATATGTGGGTTTATGTTTCTTGACCTTATATTGTGTGAGTAGAGAGGTGTGTGTGTGCTGACAACCTATTTGATGCCTTGTTTATTGTTACATGAGGAGGCTGATTCTAGTTTCATGGTATAGCTACATCTCTCACATCTCCCTTGTTTTAGGAGAAAGTGGCCTCAGGATACCCATGTCAATGAGGCTGGCTGGAGACATATTCGGAAACTGACTGTCCATAGCAGCAGGTAATTCTTAAGTACTAATTGGTGAGTGGGCAAATTAGATCAGCTATTCCTCTGAGATTAACAAGGGGACTTAATCTATAGAAGATCAGGGATGAAAAGTGGGGTAACGCTGCTCAGCTGAGTTGCCTATAGTGCAGAATTGCGCAACTGTGTTGCCTACAGAGCAGCAGAGAACCTGAGAAGGTTTCACTGACTAGTGTCCAGGGAAAAAATAGTTTCTAGGGTTTTCAACTGTACAAGGCACCACTAACCCCCGTTGTGTGGTCTGCAGATATGCTTATACACAGGCAAAATTAAACAGTTTTAAACTAGTCTGCCAATAGAAAATCATACAATCCTCAGCTCAGACAAGGCAATATCCATACTCTTCTTCCACAGGGGTGTAGGGGAGCCTTTCTTAATGTAAGGTGGCTAGATGAGAGCTCAAGTGCATGAAAAACAAACTAAATTCAGCAAGTCTGGCTCTAGTCTATGCTAACTAAACAATATTTCAGTGTATAACAAGTGCAGGTAATAAAAAGGTACAAACAGTAAAAACAGTCAAAAAGGCACAAATGAATGCAATAAAACAGTAAAATGCAGATGAAAAAGTGCAGATCAAACTCAAAATAAACTTAATTTCTTGTTCTTAGCTTTGGATGGCATGGATTCAAGCAGTAACACTCTCAAGCTCTGGCAAAGGACACCAAACGCAGAGCAGCTCTGGTTAATTGAGCCAAGAACTGCATGTGAGGCTTATCTACAGGCGATATTAAATAGTTTTAAACTAGTTTATCAACAGGAAATCACACAATCCACGGCTCAGACAAGGTTATATCCACACTCTTCTGCCACAATGGTACCGGGGAGCCCTTCTTAATGTAAAATGGCTAGATTTGAGTTCAAGTATATGAAAAAACAGGCTAGATTCATAAAGTTTGGATCTAGTGTTTGCTAACTAAGCAATATTTCAGTGCAAAACAAGTGCAGGCAATAAGCAGTCATAAACAGTAAAAACAGTCAAAAAGGCACAAATTAATGAGATAAAGCAGTATAATACAAATCAAAATGTACAGATCAGACTCAAAGTAAGCCTAATTTCTTGCTCTTAGCTTTAGATGGCTTGGACTCAAACAGAAACACTCCAGACCTCTGGCAAAAAAAAAAGCCAAATGCAGAGCCAACTGGCTCACAGGCAGAACACACACTGTTAAAGAAAGTTGTGGACTCCACCTCCATGATTGCTAACTGGGCACAATCATCGAGTCTCCCAACGATGTTTACATATTACAGACGGGACTAGCACAGAAAAACAATTGGTGCCAAAGCCACAGACTAAAACTAAACATAAAAAAAGTGCATCATCATCCCCTTTAGCAAACAGGAATATACTGTTAATTATGATATAGACAGCACCCCCTTAAGCTCAAACCCAGTGGTGTGAGACATGGGAACTCAGGTTGATAACAATTTAAACTTTGATCACCATATCTCCACAGTGGTAAGGAAACAATTCTACATTGCGCATCTCATAAGTAACGGCATCGCATACAGTTCTAAGGCTGTTATAACTCCACTTTACCCAACCCTCACTAGACCACTAATAGAGTACAATTCAACCTTTGCATGTACCTCACCAGACAGCAGCTGGAGACACCACAGAGGTTTTTCACAAGGAAAATTCAGGGCTTCCAAACCATGTCTTATATAGGTAGACTCAGTAGCCTATAAGATATTCTGTATCTTACAGGCTGCTGTGAGACAGATTGTGCCTAGCTTACAGGGCAGTCTCCAACCTGGCCCTAATGAAAATGCTGCACATTCACAAATCAAATGGGGCAAGAGTCACTTGCACCAGGGATTTTAACCTAGCCTGTGTTATCAACAGAACATGCTGGAGAGACAGATATAGCTCTCAGAGATTGGTGCTCCTTTGAAATAGACTCACAATTCACATAAAACAGACCTCCTCACCTTTTCCAGTGTAACATGGAAAATTAGATGGGGGAGTGCAATCTGCTAATAACACCGATCTAACCAAGGTCATTTAGGGTAACTCAGGTATAAAAATGGCTAAGGCTGTAAGGGTACCTCAGTATAACGTGAATAGGCTTGTAAGGGCTCTAGGGACGGTAGCCCAGTAACCTCTTGCAAACCTATGAACCTATGAATTCATTACCTCTTGATAACAGAGATGCTAAGATTATTGATAAATTGAAAAATAAGGTTAACTGATGGTTTGGTGTAAAGGTATATTTGCAACTTAGTATATGGAGGAAAGCCAATAATGATCTCTGGTGAGGCCCTTGGCCACTTTTTAAACCTTTGAAACCTTTCTAATGCTTTGATGTACTCATTCTTACAGTTCTAATGCTATGATGCATTCATTCCTACAGTTCTAACAATGTGATGTCTTTATTCTTATAGTCAGTTCTAATGCTATGATGTTTTCATTTATACAGTTCTATTGTTGTGATGAGCTCATTCTTACAATTCTAATGCTGTGATGTGATCATTATTATAGTTCAAATACTGTGATATATTCATTCTTACAGTTCTAATGTTGTCAGATGCTCATTAGTACAGTTCTAATGCTGTAATGTATTCATTCTAACAGTTCTGATGCTGTGATGCACTTATTCTGACAGTTCTAATGCTCTGATACATTTATTCTTACATGTTTATACCTGTGGCATATTCCTTCTTACAGTTATAATGCTGTTATGCACTTATTCTTAGAGTTCTAATGCAATGATGTGCTTATTCTTACCATTGTAATGCTGTGATCTATTGATTCCTACAGCTTTAATGTACTTTTACTTATCATTTGTGATGCTGTGATGTACTCATTGTTATAGTTCTAATGCTGTTGTTCTCTCATCCTTACAGCTCTGACGCTGTGATGTTATCTTTCTTAACAGTTCTAATACTGTGATGTAAGGATGTATGGATTCCTACACTTCTGATGCTGTAATGCTCTCTTTCTTACACATCTAATGCTGTGATATCATCATTTTTATAGTTCTAATTTTGTGATATACTCATTTTAAGAGTCCTAATGCTGTGATGTGATCATTCTTACAGTTCTACATAACTTGACACACTGATACCTTTCAAAACTGCCTTAAAAAGCTTCTACCTTAACAATCCTATCTGTAAGTGTGCTCAAAAATCTAAGCCTCCATAAAATTTCTACCTTTTCCTTCTCCTTTATCAGCTTTTCACATATTTTCTTGATACACCAGTGGTATTATTGCTTTCACATTGTACATAATGTAATATAGAGCATATATTCTACTAAAACTGTTTCTGTTAGTGCACATGTTTCTGCTTATACTTATTTTTTGTGCTTAATCTTTTGTACAAAAGTTTTTTTCATTATCTGTGGAACTTTTCTCCCTGGGCCTCCACGGAAAATGAGTTTCTGACCCAGTGGACTTTCCCGGTCAACAAATGTCAATAAATAAATATAAATAAATTCTAATGCTATGATGTATTATTTCTTATAGATCTAATGCTGTGATATATTCATTTGTGACAGTTCTAATGCTGTGATGAACTCATTCTTACAGTTCTAATGCTGTGATGTATTGATTCCTATAATTTCGAATACCACAGTGTGATTATACCTGTAATTGAGTATAATGCCCCGTTTGGTATGTACCTCTCCAAACACCTGCACTAACTGGAAAAGCCACAGAAATACCTCACAAAGAAAATCCATGGCCTCCAACACCTATCCTATATGGACAGGCTTAAATCACTATCACTCAACTCGTTATCACACAGATTGTTCAACGGTGATCTGTGTCTCGCCTACAAGGCAATATCAGACCCTGCTCTAACTTCTCGCGCATTACCCACTCGATAGGCCTAAATCTAATATGCAACATTAACAAAACCTGCTGGAGAGACAGGTTTGTCTCCCAGAGGCTGCCCCATCTCTGCAATAGACTTCCCATACATGTCAGAGTACCTCACTGACCCTCTTCAAGTGCAACATTGATGAGTGGATGGGAAACCACAAATTTGTCTCAAGTATTCCACCTCTATCCCTCATTGACAGAGACGACAGGTGCTGACTGAAGTTTCTTTTTTGGAGATAAACTCTTGACTAGGCTTGTAAGGGCCCCAGGGCCATTAGCTTAGTAACCTCCTATGATCCTTACTGTTCTAATGCCATAATGCATTCATTTGTACTGTTCTATTGCTGTGATGTGCTCATTCTTATAGTTCTAATGCTGTGATGTGATCATTATTATAGTTCTAATACTGTGATGTATTCATTCTTACAGTTCTAATGTTGTCAGATGCTCATTAGTACAATTCTAATGCTGTAATTTATTCATTCTAACAGTTCTGATGCTGTGATGCACTTATTCTTATAGTTCTAATACTGTGATACATTCATTCTTACATGTTTATACCTGTGACATATTCATTCTTACAGTTATAATGCTGTTATGCACTTATTCTTAGAGTTCTAATGCTATGATGTGCTTATTCTTACCATTGTAATGCTGTGATTGATTGGCTCCTACAGCTTTAATACTGTAATATGTTCTTACTTAACATTTGTGATGCTGTAATGTACTCATTGTTATAGTTGTAATGCTGTGGTTGTCTCATCCTTACGACTCTGATGCTGTGATATTATCATTCTTAACAGTTCTAATACTGTGATGTAAGGATGTATGGATTCCTACACTTCTGAAGCTGTAATGCTCTCTTTCTTACATATATAATGCTGTGATATCTTCATTCTTATAGTTCTAATGCTGTAATATACTCATTTTCAGAGTTCTAATGCTGTGATGTGATCATTCATACAAACAATTCTAATGCTGTGATGTATTTAAGCAATAACCCACAGCTGGGTAATGCTGGATTTACCTATGGTTGGTGAAGCTTGGCTTCAAGTCAGTTATTTCTCAAATTAGTTCTGCCATGACTGGAGATTGGTCACTTTTTTCTCTCTCCCGGCACGAATCTCCTGAGTAGCTGGTTGAGGGTGACTTCTAAGTGTATGTTCTAGTGACTGTTATAGTCTTGAGTATATAGTAAACTTATACATATATCTAGACTTTGATTCAATAACACTCTTTATAACCATCTTTCCATACCTTCTGGGTCCCACAGTTTGAAATAAGGAGACCCCAGTATGGATTTCTGGTTATTACTGTATAATTCAGTTCTGAATGAG
The DNA here is from genome assembly GCF_019279795.1 of Protopterus annectens. Lineage (NCBI taxonomy): Eukaryota > Metazoa > Chordata > Ceratodontiformes > Protopteridae > Protopterus > Protopterus annectens. The sequence goes on from NC_056740.1 coordinate 200,399,836, forward strand.
GATCTGTGATCTTTCTCAGAGATAGAATGACCCAATAACAGCTCCTTCATAGGCTACTTTGGGCAGACAAACCCCTCCCCCATGTTTTTTGGTACTATTAACCTGCATCCACTGATCTGTGGGGATCTACCATACCAAATAAAGTCACTAATAGCTTTCTAACATTTCTTGATAAAGTGAAAAGAACACACATGGGAGGTACTTTAGGATATACACCACCTTGAGGAGAACATACATTTCTACTGCTTGGATCTCCCTCATAAAAATTAGCTTCAAAAGTTTGAAATGAGTAAATTTCCTTATAATACTCTATAATGTAGGCTGGGAGTTAACTGTTTTTTGTTTCAGTCTTAAGATAAATGTGGCTGACCTATGGTCCAATTTGTGCATTTGTGGTGCAAAGACTTGAGAGCATGTGAAAAGTAGCAAATATTAACACCTAAAAAGCTACTGATTGTGACCCTCTACTTCCACAGCCTGGTGAGTGGTGCATGGGTGTGTTTCACTATGAAGTCACCTATGACTAGGATATTGAAATATGTGGAGGTTTGCCTTATTGGCATTTGAATTCTGTCACTTTGACTTTTAGATGTGTGTTTTTATGGTGGGTGCTCCCAGTGTTGTTTGCTTGTGGAGTTGCTGATGGAACTTCTTTCTCAGGTTGCAATTAGAAGGCTTTTGTGGTTCATAGGTTCATAGTTGTATACTAGACTAATGACCACAGTGGCTTTCATAAGGCTAACCATGCATACCAAATATATCCAACAAGGTTTCGTGCCCTACATATTGTTTTAAGGAATATGTTCACGTTAGGGCATGACTGGTCAAGCAATTACAGGCTGTTTCTGTCCATTAGACACATAGGTGCCAAAGTGTAGGTGAATTTCTGATTCACCATCTGCTGGTCCCACTCACACTTTCATATGGTCAGAGAAGAACTCTGCTGCATATGGCTAGGAAGCCTGTTCCAGAAAAGGGCTATTCAATGAGGCATGTACCTGACCCCCCAACCTGTCCTATTTATGTTGCAAGCAAGGTTTAAGTCCCTGGATTGGGTAGTTCTGCAGCTGTTTTGTAGATATGCAAGAGGTCCATCAGAGAGACATCCAGGGATGCCTTCTATGCCAGACATAGACCACCCCCTCATCAGTCTGAAGGAGACAGAGTCTTGGGATGGAGCTTTGAGGCGATCTGCATAGGATATGTTGTTAAGGCCCTGCGTTCTTTTTGTGAGGAACCTGTGTGGACATTCCAGTTGTTGCACATGCCTGGTCAGGTGCATACTGAAGAGAACATTGTACTCAATGATGGACCTGATGAAGGCTGAATATACTGGGATGATGATTTCCTAAAGCCTAGATGCCATACCCTTGCTTACAAGTTGAGCAACATAGAATGATTTCCTTACTACCTTAGACACACATTGGCTGAAAGCCAGAATACTGTCTGCACACATTCCCAAATCCAAATCCCTGACTACTGTATCTACTCTTATAGATGCTTTATCAATGAGGTAGTTTCCTGGGGTAGTTAACTTCCTAAAAGGCACTATTATGCATTTCTGGCCATTGAGTTTTAAACGATGGAGCTGGCACCAGTCATTTGTCTGTGTTAGCCTTTCTTGGAGGATATTAGTGTCTTAGGGGATTCTATGGCAGCTCATAGTTGGCAATCACCTACAGCCTTGGTCAGCCAGGAGCCCTTGACTTTAGCCATGGCTTCCAATAAGTAGATGCCAAAAAGGAGCAGATCCAGCAAAGAGACCTGAAGGACTTGCTAGTGACTAGCCTCTTTGTGGAGGTGGATTCCCTATCCTAACTTCCTGGGTCCTATCACTGAAGCAGCTGGCTATCCAGTAGGTGATGTACGGATTTATACCTAATTTATTAATCTTGGCTACAATGCCCAAATAGGGTACTGTGTTGAGTGCCTTTGTCAAGTCAAGGTAGGCAGTATACCCCATTTTTCCCATTGGTGACCCTCTTGAAGAAGTCTCCTAAGTTGAGTAGGCAGGACTTGTTTTTAACAAATGCAAACTGAATTGGATCCAGTGTCTGAATGTTTCCTATGCCTTCATTTATCAAATCAAAGTTTATTTTTTCTATGGTTTTACATATGAGACTGGTAAAGCTTATAGATTGATAGCTTCCCAGGCCTGTGGATGACCCACCCTTATGCAGAGTGATAATAGTAGCAGGACTCCAGTTGTTCAGCACGAAGCCTGTTTGGACACTGTGGTTAAATAGTGATTCTAGTAGGCCCAATAGGTCATGCTTCATGCTGTTAAGGAGGCTTCCTGGGATATTATCAGGTCCCATCAATGCAGTGCTTTTGGCCTTGGTGAGTGCTTTAAGGACCTAATCTCTAGTGATAATTGGGGAGTAATGTTTGAGTATATCATAAGTAGTGCCTGGGGTTAGAAGTGGAATAAAACTGAAGCTGAATTTATCAAGCAGTAGATTTGCTATATCCTGTGGTTGAGCATAAGTGGGCCTGCTTGCAATTAGTTCAATACATTGTGTATTGCCTTTGAGGTTGCAGACCCAGCTGAAGAATGCCTTATGATTCTCTGTAGCCTAGGAAGCTACTTTTTATTTTAATCTTAGCTTTGATAGATCTAATTAGTCCCCCAAGCTGCTTATTTACATTGATAAGGAATATCTTACCTTGCTGGCCATTGCACTTCCTCTATTTGGACATGATTTTCTTCCTTCTGTTGTATAACCAGTTAATGCTGGGATTCCATCAAGGTGTCTTGCTTTTTGAGTTTATTCTGTGCTTACTTCAGATAGGTACTGTTGCCACTGTACAGCTGTATACCCGATTGTATAGGGTTTTTGTGAATGATTCCTCATAGACAGCAGTGTTCCCTGGATATGGGGGACTTTAAATTTTGCCAATGTGTCACCTGAAAGTAAGTTTGCTTTGAAATAATTCCTAAAAATTCCAGGTTAGCTGGCATCACATGCCATATTTTTCTTTCAAAGGAGATAGCTTTATGGTCCTACCTAATCAGAAAGGATGTTGCACTCAGAAGAGTGCAGTATTCCCTTATACTTCTGATGACTAGGTCATCCTTTATCTCCTGCTTATCTCTGCTTATCCCTCTGTTTTCTTCTTTCATTACATTACACTTCTTATGTCCTAGACCTGCTGTTAATTCTCTCACTTTACCCTTTACTTCAACTGTCTACACCCACCTATTTTCTCATAGATTCCTTACTTATCTCTGCTCTTACCCACTCCTGACTTACCTAACTTACCTTCAGTAGCCAGCATTGCTGATTGTTTCTTCTTAAGCTTTCTTGTCTCTACCCGCTCCGTTCGCCCTGTGGGCTCACTCCACTCCCCTACCCTACCCCCAATTCCCACCCATCCCAAGGGTCCTACTCTTATACTACTTAATCACACCCCTTCCCCTTCCCACCAATCACAGGGAACTTTATCACTGGCCATCAAACTCCTATTCCCTCCTTCTCTAGCCGCTCCCTATCTCTCCCACCACACCCGCCACCTCTCCCTATCCACACCTAGTATACTTCCATGTCTATAACAAAAAAAACCTAACAACTAACCCATCCAAATGTATAAACTACCCAACCCATCCCAGTTACAGCTGTTGCTCATACTCATACTTCTGCCACCTTTAACTTTAGCCTACCTGCTTACCTCCTATGAACACCCATTATATCCACACCTTCATTACCCCAATAAACTAACTACCTCTCCTTCTCTACCTATCCTCACTAACCATGTAAACATAACATCTACACCCAGCTATCTACTGGCAAAATATCATAGAATAGTCCACATTAGATATAACTCTCTCAATCCCAGAAAATCTCTAAACATATACAGTAAATTCCCAAATCCTAGATTTCGAATACAACTCCTCTCATTAAAAGATGGAGACATTCACCCAAACCCAGGCCCAACAACTGCTACTACCACTCAACTTCTCAACCCCAATCCCTCTACTATTCATTCCCTTACCAAACCAACAAACACGCTCTTAATAGCTCACCTCAATATATGTAGCATAAATAACAAAGTTGCACAACTCCATGCTCTCTTGGAAGTCTACTCCTTTGACATTCTATGTTTAACAGAAACTTTGTTAAAATCTGTAATTAAAGACAATGAAGTCATCCCACTCAGATATAATATCTTGTGACTTGACCAAACAGCCAAGAAGGGTGGGGGGATACCTATCCTATTTCAATCAGGGTTACAGATTACTACCTATGACTATAAACCACCTCAAGGCTATAATGCAGACATTCTTATTTCCAAACTTCAACTTAACACTTTCAAATCCATTTATATTATCTGTATCTATCCACCTCCTGGTAATAACAGTGCCACCATAGAATATATCCTTTGCTGGCTATCTCAAAACTTGCCCCAAGAAACCATAATCCTAGGTGATTTTAGCATTGATTGGAAGTGCTGCAGCAATAGCCACCCTACCACCCATATTAACCTATTTGTTTTTTCTTAAACCATTACCTCGCCTACCAGGATAAACAAGCCTAAGAAGAAAGAAAGTACCTTAGACTGGATTGTCATAAATAATCATCCCCAGACATATGAAGCAGGAACCCTCCCTGATGATGTAAGTGACCACTCACTTACCTACATCATCAGGCATAAGACCAATCTACCTATTCCAACCACTTTCAGGACAATTAGGACCAAGAAAAACTTTAACCCTGATCTCTTCCAAAGTGAACTAAGAGCATGTGACTGGTCTCCCTTAAAATACCTCCCACTGGAGGAAGCTGTCAAATACTTTAATTCTAAATTCCTAGCCATACTAGACCATCATGCACCAACCCGCTCTATCAGAATTTGAACTAAATCTGCCCCATGGCTTTCAAAAGAAACCAAGCAAAAAATCCATCTCAGAAATAGATACTGGACTAAATGGTGAATGACTAAAAACCCTGTAGACCAACAAAACTTCAGACAACTGAGAAATGGTACTAAAAAAGCTATACTGTCTGATAAAAGAAACTACTACCTATAATTCCAGCAGACTCACCATAATAAACCACAAAAATTCTGGGCGAGTATTAACCAACTACTACACCCAGGTCAAGCCATTACACCAAACCCACAAGGCACAGACCAGGAGAATCCCAAGCATACTGCCAATGCTTTCAATACCTTTTTCATTGAGGCCATTCAAACACTTGCCAGTCAGTTATCACCTCATAGCTTAACTCATTAACCCCAAGTACCTTATCATGGCGCCTCTGTACTTAACACCGAGTGCACCATGAGAAGATAGGAATTCCATTCTGTTATCCCGAGTGCCTTCTCCCTGCGCAGTTAACTTTGCAGTCAGATAGTAACTCCACTGTTGAAAATTAAGTTGAAAAAGTAACTGAACTCTGTCAGTTACCTTGTCAGCTTAATTTTCAGCATAGAGTTACGTGGTGGTTATTTTTGAGTTTTCAGAGAAAATCGGCTTGCAAATTGCTCTGTACTTTCTTCTCATAGCAAGCTGATTTCTATGCAAGTAAGCTGTTGTGTCCAATCACAGTCCACTTAACTCCTCCACACCCTGACCTAAAATCCTTTGTTCTGTCCCAATAAATAGGTGTTCCAGCAGTGAACGTTCCCTTGATTTTTCTTTCTTTTGCAGAAATTACTGCTGGATCCCTCTAGTTATCCTTCTGAATGAACCCGGGGAGTTTTGCTGCAGTTACAGCAGTTATCATTGTGTCTGCCGAGTCTAGGTTTGCAATTTAGACTGTGCTTTAGACCTTGAGTGAGGAGGTTAATTGTGCTACATATGAGAACTTATTCTGTGTCCTGTTATTGTGGGGCTGAATAGCCTGATCTATAGATCTTCTCTTGGAGTTACTCAATGAGCTGAGCTGCATCGTGCTGCTAAATAGCACAAAAGTATGTGCTTTTACTGGCTTAGATTGGTTACGCCACAAAGAACCGTTGTGTTTGCTTTCATGGGGCTGAATAGCCTGATTTACAGATTTCCCTTGAGATTTGCTCAGCGAGCCGAGCAGTATTGTACTGCTAAACAGTACAGAGGCATGTGATTTGACCAGCTTGTTTGGTTGCGCCATAAAGGGAAGTTGAGGTGGTTCCTCACTAGTTAACAGCACTATTTTTACAAACAAGACTTGGATTACTGAATTTTAGTGTACAGCGTACACTTAGCACATATACCATACTTTGGCATAATATTGGTAAGCAGTCTTGTTATGTAGCTATTAACTTTTTTCATTGCTAGAACCTTATTTTTGCAAGAGAGACACACCGAGGTTTACAAGGCCCATTTATTCTTAAGCAATTGTTAATGATCTACTGTAGCATGTCCCATAACTTGGCTTTTTGATATTCGTAATAATGTTTCACCAAAAAGTAGTAATTTTTACACACTGCACCATTTTGTGCGGTATTTTTAAATGTATTACAAGCAAGTGCAGCTATAAGTAGATTCTGCTGAGGGCTCTCTTTATTTGTAGAGAGTTTACAGTAGGTAGGTGTTTTACCTGGTGGGTGTGTCATTTACAATTAATGCATGTACTAAAGGTTTGGAGCCTGGAAACAAAACGTGAGCAACAAAGGAGATTTACTAGTAGCTAGTTACCTTTTGGACTATGTACCAGTCCCTTGTTCTCAGCTTGCTGGATGAAGGAAAGCCACTTGTGCTGTCAAGAGTATGCCACAGCATGATGAAGTGAGCCGTGGGTCTTTTAATGGGGCACGTGGTAGATCTTTCACTGAAGGCATCCCATCCCTTTTAATTTTTTTTTTGCTGCTTACCCATGATTAAATACTAATATCAGTGTATTTATCTTCCAGTTAGTAGAATGGGTGGATACCATGCGAGTTGCCATGTGTGTTCCCCGTTTTTCCACTGATAAAGATTCAGGCCTCATAAAAGAGTGACTACATTGTACGCTTTATCCTTTCTTGCATATAAAGTATGTAGTTTAGCACACAGGGTTAATACAGCATTCTAGCAGAGAAATAATACATTTTTTCTTATGAAATTGTTAATGATCTACTATATCATGTCCCATAACTTGGCTTTCTGACATTCGTAATAATATCTCACCAAAAAGTAGTCATTTTACACACTATTACAAGCAAGCTATATGTAGATTCTGCTGGGGGCTCACTTTATTTACAGTCAGTAGATGTTTTATCTGGTGGGTGTGTCATTTGGAATTAATGCTTCTGCATGTACTAAATAATTTACAGGAGTGTGCCAGTGCACTGGCTCTGCAAATCAACTTCGACTATCTACGTTTGTAAGAGCTGGCTTGAGGAAAGGAAAAGGATCTTGCAATTCAATTATGTGAAAAATACATTTTTTAGTTCATATAGATATGTATAGCTTGTGTGATGTAACCCCAGTTGTACATGTAAGAAGATAATGTTTTAAACATAATCGGCACTGTTATTCAAGAAACTGGTGAGAAAGCAAGCATTTGTGTCCTCCAACCGCACTAGCTGTTACTGTCCCTGCCTGCTGCAAATGCCAGACTGTTTCAGCAGTGACCTGCCCAAAGACTACGAGCAACAATTTTCCAAACTGCCACACTTGTGTCAAATTTTTGGTCTGTTCTTTATAAAAAAAACATCGTTGTTTTCTGGCAAATCATTGAGGATTGAAGTCACTAAATTATGACAGACATTTTAGTTTCAGACTTCCTATACTTCAAAAAATAAATACTAATGCAAAACTTACTTCATCGACTAATTTATAAAATATTTAAAATCTGTCCCTGATAATTGATGTCTTTGGCCAGAACTCTTATGCTAAGAGGTTGAAAGGTATGTCTACGAGTTCTGTTTTGAGTAGCACACAGAATATTGCACCAAAGCTGTGCTTAGTTATCCAGGTCTTCAGATTGCCATGTGCAGTAGTCATCAGTCTGCTTTGTGTATTTTTACAGATTGCTTGTATAAAGCTGGAAAGTTAGTATTGATCTGCTTTTATCAGATACGCAGATTACAACCCTCCCAGTGGTCTACACTAGGAAATTGGGCTGCACACTACTTGGATATTCATGACTTCAGTTAGTAGGATTCACTCTGGTTTGTATGTTTTAATTATTTCTAACTAGAATGCAGTTGATGAGTGTAGATAACTGTGTCAGTCTGAAGGTAATGTCCTCTGAAAGGACAAATTACTAAATTTTTAACAATATAACTTCATTTATTGATATACTTTCATATATATACCTTCATAGCTACCCACAGGTCTGAAAGTCTGCTATGTGATGCAGTCTGATCAACTTGTGCTGAAAGAAAATTGCAGTAACAATGCAGATGTGCATGTCTTCACATAGCAAGAAACCTCATATGTTCATAGGTATTTACAAGGCTAATGACCACAAGGGCCTTTTTAAGCCTAGCCAAGCATCCCAAATCTCTGACAAGTTCTGATATCCTTCATAAGTGTAAGTAGGGGCTTCGGAGATGAAACATTTACAAGCTAGGGACTGGGAGATGAACCATTTGTAGATTGCTTGTATCCATTAGAGACATAGCTGCCGAACCAGGGCTGAATTTACTGTTCCCCATCAAATTGTCCAGGTCACACTTAAATTCGGTTAGGGAGGAACTCTGCTTCACATGTATGGAGAACCTCTTCCAGAGATGGGGTAATCTGTGGGATACATACCTGTGTCTCCAGCAGGTCCTATTTATATTACAGGCAAGGTTTAATTCTTTAGAATGGGTAATTCTGGTGCTATTTATTTTGCAAATATGCAGGAGGTCCATCAGAGTGGGGTCTGGGAATGCCCTGTATGTCAGGCATAGATCTCCCCTCAAATGCTGTAGGAGACAGAATACAGTGATAGAACCTTGAGACATTCGCAAAAGACATTTTACTTAAGCCCTGTATTCTTTTAGTGGTAACCTCTATGGACATTTCAATTGTTGTATATGTTTGGTTAGGTACATACCAAAGGGAGAAATGCACTCACTGATAGGTCTGATGAATGCTGAATACAGTGGAACAATGACTTCCTTGGACTCAGATGCCATAATTTGCTTATTATAAGTTGTGCAACATAGAACAATTTCCTCACTACTACAGGCACATGATGGTCAAAGACTAGATTACTATCTGTGTGTATTCCTAAGTCCCTAACTACTGTGTTAAGTCTAAGGGGTGTGTTATTAATATGATAGTTACCCAGGGTGGATAACTTTCCAAAGGAAACTATTATGCATTTCTTGGCATTTAGTTGTAGTCCATTGCTCTGACACTAGTTGTTTGTCTGTGTCAGCCCCTCCAGGAGAACATTTGTCAGTGTGTGGGATTCAATGATAGCTCCTAATTTGCAATCATCTGCAAATTTAGTCAGCCAGAGACCACTGACATTAACCTTAACTTCAAAGAAGTAAATGCCAAAAAGGAGCTGTCCAAGGACTGATCCCTGAGGGACCCCACTTGCGACTGGCCTCTTTGTAGAGGTGGACTCCCCAGTTCTAACTTCCTGCATCCTGTCTGTGAGCCAGTTGGCTATCCACTGGGTAACATATGGGCCTGTACCTAACCTCTTTAGTTTGGCAACAATGCCCTCATGGGGTATTATGTCAAAAGCCTTGGTCAGGTCAAGGTAGGCAGTGTGAACCATTTTGTGCTCATCCATTGCTTTGGTGACTTTCTCAAAGAAGTCCACCAGGTTGACTAGGCATCATCTGCCCTTGACGCAAGCAAACTGGGTTGGGTCCAGTGTCTGGAGGGTTACTATATCACTATTGATCATATCCATGATAATTCTTACTATGACTTATAGTACAGCACAGAAGACAAGAAATTACTTCTGATTGTATTATTCCTGGTCATTATACTGCCTGAATGGGATAAAGGTTATCACTAGATGACTACTGACAGCATGGAGCTACCATATTTTTGGTGCATTTCTCCTGGCTTTGTCAGTCATGTGTGGAATTTAGGTGGGAGGAAGGGCTCAGTAATATGTAAGTGTTATACTGTTTGAATGAATGACTTGGGTCTTCTCCTTACTCATGATACTGAGTCAGTGTTACATAACAGCTGCACAATGTAATATAATGAATGCCTACTCAGCTTATGTGCAGCTATTATCACCTGTGTCTAACCATGCAAACCTTTGCAGTAATGAAAGGAAGGTCATTATCACATTAGCAATAAGTGCAGTTACAATATAGCAGTGAGTCATTATCACTTTTCTGGGAAAAGTCTCAGCTGCTGTCACTGTTATTCACATAAATAGAAGTCGTTATCGCTTTGATGAATGCACAAGCCAGGTTGTGTTTTTTTCTATGCTTGGAGTCATTGCAAGCCCCCCCCCCCCCAATTCTTCACTTGTTATTTAATATAGTTGTATCAAATTGAGCATGCATATCTCAACTGTAAAAGAAACTATGCATGCCTTAGTCTGTAGCACAAAACCACAGTAATTATGTAAAATATATATATATATTTCTAGTGCATTTATTTATATATTGTTGATTCTATTTATGTAGATTCCACATGAAAAAGGAGTTATAAGAACTTTTAATATCAACGCTCCAATTGGAAGTTAAAACTTTCAGTAACAATTTTATATATAGTAAAGATATATAGTAAAGATTTTGGTTGGAGATATTGGTTCACATAATTAGACTGTTAAATCTAATTATATAATTGGTGGTTATGGATATGAACTGTGAAGTCATTTAGTTGAGTTAATGATTATAGTCCTGCTCGTATTTATCATTAAATATATTTAAACCTCAATTTGTGGGTGAGATATGAGAGGCATATTTCAGCTGTTAGACTATTTGCATATCTATTTGGTGAGCTACCCAGGGTGTAAGGTAACTGTGGAGAAATACACACACATGTATATATGCGTGTGTATGTATGATATATATATATATATATATATATATATATAGAGAGAGAGAGAGAGAGAGATAATGTGTGTATTTTTTTTTTTTTGTGGATAGGAGGTAATGTTCTTGCTCTTTTCATAGGACTGTTTAGCCCTGTTTATTCCTTTTACCATAATGAACAATGCATCTGACTGTTGCTGATTATGGATATTTATGCTTCATATCTTTGTGAACTACTTCACTTGAACATTGTATCAGCATGAGTCAGTCTTGGTCTTCTCCCATGTTGCCTTGGTGTAGCTCTCCACTCAGTCTCCCTCCCTTCAGGTGTAGTAAATGTATGTAGGTGAGGGTAGTAAATGTTTGAAGGTCAGGGCAGCAGTTAGTAAGTTACCTCCGTCTGTCATCCCTTAGGTCCATTGCTGAATGGGCACATGTAAAGCGAAAAGGCGGAGGTAAGGCAGACTGCTGACACTGAAGGAGGTCGCGAGACACTAGTGGTATCAGCGGTCTGAGTGGGCAGCCAGCACAGGTATGGGGTACTTCAGATAACCACCAGCTGGACCCCCATGCCTGTCCTTGGCATATTAGTGGAGTGGCAGTCCATACCCTCCTTTTTCTCTTTACATGTGCCCTTTCTCTGCCCCCTTGTCAGTCATTGTGTGTAATTTTGTGTTTTCACGGGTGGTAGGTATGTACCTCTGCAGCATCATTACCACTTATGTACCTTATGAAAATAATAATGCCCCTGTGGATAGGAGTGAAGATTTGGATGCTCTAACCAGGTAATGCATTATGATATACATATATGTGTACTCTTCCAATAGATCTGTCAAACATCAGTAGTAATCTGTTTGCATTTTCTTTGCTGTGCAGGTTCGTCCACCTTCTGACACTGACATGGCTTCATGAACAGGAGAACAACAAGTGACAGTGTGGGTATGTGGCCATTACTACATTCACTGGGCTGCCAGCCATGCCTCCATAACTGAAAACCAGTACTACTTGAGCTTCCCCACATCCTGCAGTCATGGTGGCCAGGTTGTCATTTTGTGTGGTCTGACATAGTTGCTCAACAAATATGGAAAACAGCAAACAGTCAATGGGCAGTGCACAAGGCCAGACATTTACAGCATCACCGCGGAAGATATTCACCTGTTCAGAAGGGATGGTATTCACCTAACTGAGGAGGGCATTGTGTTGTTCTTGACTGACCTCCACAATGGCGTGAGGAGAGCTATGCAGGATTGGTAACATGCAGCTTGTGAGAGGAGTGGAATACACCCATGACCAAGTCGTACCAGTATAGTAAGTAAAACTCTATTATGAAATGTGTTATGTCAAATATAATTTTCTGAGTTTGGCAAATAACTGTGGTAAGGAGCTGGTGAGGATGCTGAAAAAGAACTGTTTCTGGAGAGTGCTACCATGTACAATCTAATATGTCAGTGACCATCCTGCAATACTTCCTTTTTTAGTCTGCTTTTATCAGGCATGTGAAGAGTTTAGATGACAGGAAGGGCTTACTAATACAGAACTTGTTCCCTTAGGTCCATTGCTGAATGGACACATGTAAAGAGAAAAGGCATAGGTAAGGTAGACTGCAAACTGAAGGAGATCATGAGACTGCAGTGGTATCAGCTGTCTGAGTGGGTAGCCAGCACAGCTATCAGACAGATCAGATGGCCTTGCCTGCCACTGAATTCCCATGCCTGTCCTGGGTTCATTAGTGGAGTGGCGGTCCATATTTGCTTTTTCTCTTTACATGTACCCATTCATCAGTATGTTGGCTACACCAAGAATGTGTATATTTATAATCATATGTGTCTACATGGTAAAACAACTGCTTCTGAATGCTGTACATGTACAGATTTCAGTTTTGTTAGGACTCAGGTTATGGAAATTATTATTTTTTCATATTTCGGTAAATAACTTTGCAAGGGAGCATCTGAATGTGCTAAGTAATATCACATTTTGAAGACAGTATTGATAGTTCCAACATGGTAAAAGAATGGTGCCTGTATGTTGTATGCATGTGCAGATATCAAAGTTTGTTTCAGACTTAGGTTATGGAAATTATGATTTTTTTCATATTTTGGTAAATAACTTTGCAAGGGAGCATCTGAATGTACCAAGTAATACCTCATTTTGAAGACAGTATTGCTGGTTCCAACATGGTAAAGGAATTATGCCTGTATGATGTGCACATGTAAAGATGTCAAAGTTTATTTCAGACACAGGTTATGGAAATTATTATTTTTTTTTCATATTTTGGTAAATAACTTTGCAAGGGGGCATGTCAGTGTGCCAAGTAATACCTCATTTTGAAGACAGTCTTACTCCTTACAACATGGTAAAAGAACTGTGTATGTGCACTGTACACATGTACATCTATCACAGTTTGTTTAGTCTTGTACGATTATGAAAATTATACATTTACAATACTTATTATTATTATGCCCATATCTTTGCAATATAGCATGGTGATCACACAAATGATGCATCATTTTGAAGTTGACATTCAGATGCACAACTTCTACACTGATATGTAGGCTCTGTCTGTTACAGGTGATGAGATATTATGCTTTGTTTATTTATCAATTGTGAGAAATAATATATTAATCATATTTCTGTGAATATCTCAAGAAAGGAGCATCACACAGTAATGATTTAGGTATCATTTTAAAGCTGACATTCATAATAACAAATCAAATTCAAATTGTATGGGTCTGCATCGTACATTGACCAATATATTGTGTTTTGCTTTTCCAAAAAGGTAAAAAAATATGCACAATATCAACATTCCTTGCCAAATATTTAATAATGACTTTGACATGCACTATCAACATTTACACTGTTGGAAAGGTCAGTGTCTGCTGAACAACTTTCCCGTTTACATTTTTGGTCTAGCTCTTATAGTTAAAGAGTTATGAACATTTGTTTTCTGTATGGTATTACAAATGGATTTTCTGAAAATGAGCTCAGGCTGCACTGTTTTTCTTATGGTGGAATTAAGCAGGCAGCTTTTTCTGAGCTGCTCAGGAGTGAATGAGTTAACTATACCTAACTCTAACAGAACCCCACCCTCTCCATTTCTCTTCCAACCAGTCCCAACAACATATATTCTCACCCTTATCCAAAAACTGAAACCATCCTCTCCTTCAGCAGACCAACTACCCGCTGAATATCTACAAAATGCAGCCAAATCCATTGCCTGTCCCATTTCCGTTCAGATTAATAGAACCATCAGTGAAGGACACATCCCTAGCATCTGGAAAACGGGTCTATATTATAACATTGAAGTGTTAAAACATCAAATGTTCTAATATTGAACCCTAGTCACCAAACGCTTGAAATAGCAAAGCTGTAGAACACCGAATATTTTCCTAGGGAAAATATTCGGTGGGCCATTTCTGCGACTTCACTATTTCCTCGAATGTGGTGCGAAGGTGATGGACCGGTTTAAGGTAAGTGTGCGAACGGACCGAGGTAAGGTGAGTGTGTGATAGTTAGGGACCTTAGGGATAGGGAGTGGGTAAGGTGAGTGTGCGATAGTTAGGGACATTAGGGATAGGGAGTGGGTAAGGTGAGTGTGCGATAGTTAGGGACCTTAGGGTTAGGGAGCGGGTGAGGTGAGTGTGCAATAGTTAGGGACTTTAGGGTTAGGGAGCGGGTAAGGTGAGTGTGCGTTAGTTAGGGACCTTAGGGTTAGGGTTAGGTTAAGGTAAGTAGATAGCTAGTAGTGTATGTATGGTTTAGTGTAGGGTTTTGTGAAGTGCGTATGTGTGAACTATGTATTTTGGTGTGCTTGTGCTGTGTGTGTGTTTTCTCGGAACAGCAAATTTTTTTCCCTTGGAAAAAAGTCGCTGTTCTGAGCATTTGAGTATATTACATTTCGAGATTCCAAGGTTGAGCTTATGGTGTTCGATATTTTGGAATTTCGATAATGTGATATAGACCCCTGGAAAATCTCCCATATTATCCCCCTTCATAAAGTCAAAAACTCTACTGACTTCTCCAATTACTGTCCCATAGCCCTACTTTCTCCTTTGGCAAAGATCATGGAAAAATGCATCCATAGGCAATTGCTAGACCACCTAATCCAAAATAACTTATTTTCCAGCTGTCAACATGGTTTCAGACCTTCCCACAGCACTACTACTACCTTCCTTTCCTTTACTGACTGTATTAACAAAAAACGTAACTACAATATCCTTTCCTCTGCACTGTTTATCGATCTGTCCAAGGCATTCGATACGGTAAATCACCAGATACTTATAAATATCCTCAAATCCCTGTCGCTAGATGCACTCACTATAAAATGGTTCCAGTCCCACTTAGATAACAGACAACAGGCTGTGCTTTGGCACAACAATCTATCTACCCACCTGCCCGTTAACCTTGGTGTCCCTCAAGGGTCCATATTAGGACCCCTCTTTTTTTCTATATTTATCAATGACCTTCACCTAGCAATCCCCCAAGCTACATGCATACAATATGCAGATGATTCCACACTTATCTGCTCAGCCACATCTACATCTGAACTTCACTCCCTTACCCAAAAGGTGTTTAATACAGTAGAACAACGGTTTACACAGCGCTGCCTCCTCTTGAACCCCCAAAAAGTTAAATTCCTTTTTACTCCTACTCGTACATCCACTCCAATAGATTTCACAGTAACATCCAATAATGGTACTCTCATATCACTAGATCCAACTACCAAACTACTTGGTATAACCATAAACAACAACCTTAACGTTGATACCCATATCAATGTGTTGTGTCTTTCGGCTTTTCCCGGTTAGGGGTCGCCACAGCGGAACTCCAGTCCGCTAATGATTGGCAGTAGATTTTTACATGCCGAGTTGCTGGCCCTCACGCACAACTTTCAATGAAGGTACACCCATTCATGCATGTCTCCACACAGAAGACACTCTAGCTGAGAATCGAACAGGACAACATCTTACTGTGAGGCGACAATGCTACCGCAGCACCACCACCGCAGTCAATACTCTAAAAACTGTTAACAGAAAACTAGGCTCTCTCTACAGGATCAAACCCTTCCTTTCTCCTGCAGCTAGAATAACTATTGCTCACACTCATCTAATCTCTACACTCTTCTATGCCTCACCCATATATACTAATTATCTAAAAATAACCTCAACAAAATGGAAAACTCCTACAATAACATTGCCAGATTTTCTACAGGCAACTATTCAGAACCCACCATTGTTATAATCTAAAGCAGCTAGGATGGCTTGAACTACAAAATCAGCTTAAATTCCACCAACTGACCATTGCCCATAAGACCCTTTACCAACCTTCCAATACTCCTATACTACCTATCCTCATCATCCCCTATAATAATCTGAAGACCTTATGATCATCACATAAACTTCTTGTAAATATTTATAAATCTCACAACAGGGCTGGTGACTCTCTCTTCTCTAATACTGTCGGAAAATCCTGGAACCTTCTTCCCAGTGAACTTTCATCACTGTCCTCTATATCACATTTCAAAAACAAACTGAAACTTTTCCTCAGAACACACTGGTTATGCCCCTGTACTAAACCGGACTAATAAACTTGCTCTTCTCACTAGGTTCTGCTTACCCTCTACTTCTCATTAACAAGTCCTATTTTCCTTAATAACACCAAAACCTTTTCCTTCTAGATAATGTTACTTACATCTTCTGTGGATACTTATTATTGTGACAAGTTTTTATTAATATAATTATACAATAAACTGCCTTCTTTGTTATATTATGTATTGAACCTGCATTTTGTATTGTACCTGCATTTTGCACTGTGTTATGAATTCTGCCATCTTTGATAATTGTGTAGTTGTACCTGCAATGTGCATTGTATGTATGAATTTTTGTTTTCACAGAGCATATCTCCCCGGGCTCTACTGAAAATGGACATATATCCAGTTAGACAAGCCCGGTCAACAAATGTAAAATAAAATAAATAAAATAAAGGATACTTGAACCTCTGGTGGGAGTTTGGACCAAAGTAGGTTACTTTTAAGAGCCACAGCTTATTTAGGTCTATGTGCTTGTTCTGAGCTGCATGTGTGATTAATTTAGTGTGTGTGGTACTGACAGTCTGCATGTTATGTGTCATGCGTTCGTGTAAGAACTTTACCTCCAGTAACATAATATAACCACATATCTCACATACTATGCCTATTTGTTTACGTAATAGGTGGCTGTCAGTAAACAACAGACAATTGCTACATTGTCTTAGGATGCCCATTTCAACCAAACTGACTACAGGGATAATGTGGTGGTTCCAGGTGCTTACCAATGTGGGCTGTAAGGGGAGAGGGGGAGTAGCTCGTATAACACTTGCAGTTGATTGCTATCTGTATGGGGGTGAAGACTGTGCTGCTCTTAACACAGCTGCACACAGATGCAAATCAAATCAATGATCCTTTACTCCTCTCACCAGAACCAAAACAGTAGCACGAATCCCAAGTTGCTTCTTAAGAAATAGTATTAACCCAGATATTTACAGGTTCAGTACCCTTACTATTGTCTTCTCCTAACTGATACCATGGATAAAACCTACAGCATTGGATTCAAGAGAAAACCAAGCTGCATAAAAGCCCTGAAAACTGCAACCAGGCCACTCACTGAAGTCACATAGACTCATCCCTATCAGAGACCATCAGAAACCATAGTCACTTTGCTCCTTATCTTCCTAGCAGCAACATGAAAGCAATAATGCCAAGCTAATTCCTGAGGCACAGTTCCTAGGCTCACTATTGACTGATAGTCTAGTCCCCTGTATTACAGATTTTAAAAATAAGATGGAAAAAAGGATTAATACTCGGAAATTTGCAGTGTGTACTAAGTAACTGGGATGTATGCAACAGAAGATAACAAACTTTAAGTATCTAAGGGGAGGGCCTTACCAGTTCATCTCTTTATGCCCAGTAAAATGAGCAAATGAGATAAGACTGGAAGAAGCATTCAAAGTCTGATTTACAGTAGGTGCAACTAGCTCAAAAGCCACTAAATGTAAAAGCACAACAGGGATGGGGAAGATGGCTGGAAAAAATCAAATGCAGTCAGACAACTGCAGTAGTTACACAGCACTTCAGCTAAATAAGAATGCAGCTAAATATTTGCACCTGAAAAAGAAATCCTTTTTCAAAGCCCCTTCCACTAATCAGTTAATCCTACAATGTATTCATTCCTACAATTCTAATAATATGATGCTGTCATTTTTACAGTTTTAATGCTTTGATGTATCAACTCTTAAAGTTCTAATAACTGGATGTGATCTTTCTTTCAGTTCTAATGCTGTGATGCATGCATTCTAACAGTTCTAAAACTGTGATGTGCTCATTGATATAGTTCTAATGATGTGATATTAGTTATGAGTTATGTTCTGACGGGGACATAGAAGGCGTCCTATAGTTAGCTATGATATGATAAGGTGTTTTATTAATAGTAAGTTGGATGTGGAAGAGTTCCAGGTCATTATCTTGTCTAATGACTCTGGATGTGAAATGGCTTTTTAAGAATACTGAGACATGGTGCCTTTGGTGCCTTCATGTAATGGGTTGTGCCCGGACATGTGGTAGGTAATGAAACCATGCACTGATAGAGTACTCTCATTGGTCTTGAACCAGGTCTGTCTGATGATGCATATATTGATTTCCTCCAGAGTAAGGAGTGTTTGTAGGAAGTAGAGCTTTTTTAAGCTTAGTTATAAGGTTTAGTTAAGGAGAAGGGGAGGTAATTGAAACAGGATTTTCTGATCATCTTGCAATATGGTTAGAGATAAAAGAAAACAAGGAATATTTAAAAATAGAAAAAAGAATAAAAAGGATAAATAAGAAAGCATGGAATGAAAAAGAAAAGAGGTTAGTAATACAGTTATAGAAAGATCATATTACTGTGTGAAAATAGTATAAAAATAAAAATGGTCTGAATTGGGGATGTTTAAAGAAAATGTAAAACATGATTTTATGGTGGCAATACTATGTGAAACAAGCAGAGAAAGAAAAATATAAAAAAATAGCAATCCATTGAAAGATTTAGAACATAATGATAGAATGTACTTTGACAAAGAAAAATAATTTTATGAAAGAAATCAAGAAAAAATACAAGAATTGTTATATAAGCAAAAAATATTTTTTACAAGGAAAAAGAGAAGAAATATTGAGTTACTTAAGCAGATTAGTAAAGGAAATGGTGGTGTAATGAGAGAAATAAAAATGTAAAAGGACAAATAGAAAGAAATCAGGAAAATATTATGAACAGTATACCACAACATGTGCAAGAAATGTTTAAAGGAAAAAAGAAGGTAGTGAAAAAAACATGGAAAGTAAAAACGTTAACAGAAAAAGAGAATAAAGAATTGAAAAAGGAGGTTTCTTTAAATGAACTAAATAAAGTATTAGGACAAGTAAATACAGCTTTAGCTGCAGGCCTAGATAGAATAGGATATGAAATGTGTAAGAATTTAAGGGATTGGTAACAAAATTTAAAGCTTTTGAATGAATGGTTAAATGAAGGTTTTATGTATAAAGAATATATATGTATATAGATGAAGGAAGATAGAAGAGAATTAAAAAACTGGAGACTAATAGTAGTGAATAATAATGATTATGAGTTTAAAAAAATTATACAAAAGAGATTTGAAACTAAAATGAAAAATATTATGGAAGATAGCATATATAGTATTAAGGGGAAGGGATGTCAAGAATTATTAATAATAGTTAGAGAAATTATGGATGGTATTATGAACAGAAAAGAAGAAATGAAAATTATTATTGAAGATCTTACTAAGGCATTTGACACAACTGAACATGAAATCTCATGGGTAATAATGAAAGAATATAATATAAGTGAGAAAGTTAGGAAATTATGTATGTCAACGTATAGTAATAGTAAAGTAAAAATATTCGTAAATGGCTGATTAAGCTAAGAGGTACATATGAAGAGTGGTGTAAGACAGGGATGTCCAATGAGTTGTATCGTCTTTGCATTAGTTATGAATGTGATAGTATGTGAAATAAATTACAAACTGAATGAGGTGGGATATACACCTGAAGGGTTAAGAATTCCAGTTCTGCTAACATATGCAGATGACATTATAATAATTGCAAAAAACAAAATTTGGATAAAAGAAATAATACTTTACACAAATGAGTGTCGAAAGATGATAGGGATGGCTTTAAATAAAGAGAAAAGTAAAGGTTTAGGTGACTTAGTAAAGATTGGGGGTATTATATTTTACAATGAATTAATTTATGTGTTATGTACAAAATTTGGGAATAAAGATGTAAGTAGAATTCAGTGGGGAAAAAAACAATAGAAGAAATAAAACAAACATGTCTTTTCTGGAGAACATATACATTATCACTCAGAAAAAAGGCTTATATGATAAATTCAGAACTGATGGGAAAAATAGCATACTTAGCAAGTGTATTTATGTTGCCAACAGAATTTGAAAAGGAATTATTGCAGATAATTGTTTTCATTTATATGGGGCTCTAGATTAAGTCCAGTAAAAAGAGAAGTTTTATACATAAATAAAGAGCAGGAGATTTAGAGTTAATTACCATAGTGATTTAGCAAATACAACTTAAAAAAAAAAAAAAAATAAAATACCACCAAGACCACCGATCCAAGAAGTAAGCGAATTTAATGAAACACTTAGTGCCTCAGCTTACACAGCCTTCCAAGAGTAAAAAAGTAAAGTCCATTGTTGTCCATAATACAAGGCCTCCCAAAAATCCACAAGGATGGCAGCAACCCTCTTATGAGACTGATAGTTGCTGGGAAGGGGTGGGACACTGAGCCACTTTCTTTATATATAGAGAAATGGTTAAGACCCATATTAGATAACAATAGCTTCATCCTTAGAGATACTAAACAATTTTTAGTTGATTTGTACCAGTACAGTGGCTGTGATGTGTTGAATCCGAATTATTATTTCGTCACCTTGGACATACAGTCCTTATTTACCATTATACCCAACAATCAGGGTATATAGTTTTTGCAGACTTATTTACATAGGCACAGTGAATATGGATATGAACACATAGATTTGATATGCTCCCTTTTGGAAGTTGTATTAGAGAACAATGTTTTTACATTCAATGAGCATGTTTACATCCAACATGATGGCATAGCTATGGGCACTTCATGTGCCAACAGCTACACCAACATGTTCATGGCACTGTGGGAGGAAGATACACTGTTTAGAACTGACTCATATCTTGAACATGTTTGAATCTATTGACGTTTTGTCGATAATCTCTTTTTAATTTGGGCAGGTACAGTGGTAGAATTAGAAAGATTCCTTGAGGAACTAAATGGAATGTTTGAATATCTGAAATTCACCATGAGTTACTCCCAAGTTAGAATTGAATATGTAGATATATATGTGGAGAGACTAGGAAATGGCCTTATTAACATGGGGGTCTATAGGAAACAGTGTTACAGGCACACACTGTTGTTTAGGAACAGTATGCATCCCCAGCATATATTCAGAAATAGTACAGGGACAAGGGATGAGAGCACCCAGATTAAATACTATGGATGAAGGATTCCAAAATGAATTGGTTAAACTTAGAGAAATATTAATGGAGAGAGGTTATAGCTTGTACGAAATAGAGAAGAATCTTGTGGAAGTTAATAATCTCAGGATGGATAGAGCTAGACCCTATCATTCATCTAGTATTAATTATGGACAACAGGAGATGGGTATACCGATGCCTACCCCAATTAAGGTACCTTTGTTCTTCACTACGGAAGCTATGTCTATTATTGACATTATAAATAAGAACTGGAGAGTATTGACAACAGACACAGATGTCAGAGAGGTTGTTGGGGAACATCCTAAATTCCTATTTAAAAATAAATGCAACCTGAAAAGGCTTCTATGCTATCCAAAAAATAATGGCAGTTATGTTGAAGGGACACTGGGTACACACCCATGTGTGAAGTGTAATTTCTACCACTATATGGATGCAGCTGCATCTTTTGTACATCCAGATACAGGCCAGTATTTTACATTTAACATCTGTGCAAACTGTAGAACACCACATGTTGTGTACCTTGCTCGGTGCACAGCATGTGGATCATTCTATGTTGGGAAAACTGACAGAGTCCTTAGAGATAGGATGAGAGAGCATATATATAATATAAGGATTAAACTCCCATGAATGCCTTATCTAAGCATGTTATGATGTCAGGGGAAGATCTCCAATTTGTATTTATGGTAATAGAGTTATACCTACCATATGTGAAGGTGACGTTAGAAATCTAGCTGAAAGCAAAGAAGTGAAATGGATTATCAGACTCAGGGCAGATAGAGGTAAGGGCCTAAATGAGAGAGCATCCATTAAGCCCACATTGAAATCCAGGAAATTATCAGTTAAGTAGCAAATGGGTTTTGCCTACACGATAATATGCTTATGACAAGAAGGTGTTAAGTAATAACATATACATATAAGAGAACATATAGTTTAAATGGAGATTCTGAAAAAGTCTATTTTACATAGATATGTGTGTGTGTGTGTGTGTGTGTGTGTGTGTGTGTGTGTGTGTGTGTGTGTGTGTGTATATATATATATATTTTTTTTTTTCTATATGATGACATGTTGGAAATACATTCTTTTTATATAGATACATTTTTTATATGTGATTACATGCTGCTAGAAAGATGCATAGGAATCTATATGTTGTTTTAGTATGCTTAGGTAGAATTATAAGTGCATGTCCTTTTAAATTTGGGTAAATGTGAATGCTACTTTAAATGAATGCAATTAAATTGTCTACATTTTGATTGGATAATGAATGCTATTTAAATGGAATGTTAGGTTGAATGAAGCTCTTATGTGAAAGCGCTTACCTCCTTCATTAAAGTTCTTTATTTTTTATATGTTTCATGGTTATATTTTCATTTGAACTGCCTGGCTCATATATTGCCACACTCTTTGCTGCACTTTGAAATATACCTTTGGGAAAGTTGTAGCCCAGTAATCTCTGCGGTGCATCCTATAACTGTGTACTACTCTAGTGTGATAAACTAGTTAGTTAGGAGTTCTAATACCAGAGATGGCAACTGTGTGCATGTGTGTGTCTCTGTCTGTGTAGACAGCATTTTTTTAGGCTAGTCACACTCACTACAATTCAAATGCCCTACTTTGGCAATGCTGCTGATGTCCTTCACTGTGAAGTACACCTTTCGGAAACCTGTAGCCCTGTAATCTCCATGGCACATCCTATAACTGCATATTGCTGTAGTGTGATAAAATAGTTAGGTAGGAGTTCTAATCCCAGACATGGCAAGTGTGTATGTATATATATATATATATATATATATATATATATATGTGTGTGTGTGTGTGTGTGTGTGTGTGTGTCATTGTCTGTGTAAAGAGCAATGTTTTTTAGGCTAGTCACACTCACTACAATTCAAATGTCCTACTTTGGCAAGGCTGCTGTCATTCACTGTGAAATACATCTTTGGGAAAAAATATTCCAGTAATCCCTGTGGTACATCCTATAACAGCTTCATGCTGTAGTGTGATATAGAACTCGGGTAGGGGTCATATTCCCACACATGGCAGTTGTGGATGTTTTGTGTGTGTTTCTATGTCTGTGTAGGGAGCAATGCATTTTAGGCTAGTCACACTCAGTACAATTCAAACACCCTACTTTGGCAATACTGTTGATGTCATTCACTGTGAAATGCACCTTTGGGGAAGGAATACTCCAGTAATCCCAGTGGTGCATCATATGACAGCTTCATACTGTAGTGTGATATAGAACATTGGTAGGGGTTCTATTCCTGGGTCTATACTGAAAGAATAAAAGAAACAAAGTATGAACGCTCAGATCAGCGAAAATGCCACAAATCTAAAATATTATTGTGAGGGGCTGCACCCCCCACACCCCCTCTACTCCAAGATTGCACTACACTGAAGAAAGGGCAAATATTCCGATCTTCACTGTACTGCATTAAAAAAAAACTTAGATTTGCAGGATTTTCACTCATCTGAGTGTTCGCACTTTGTCACTTTCATTCTTTCAATATGTAACCTCTATTCCTACACATGACAGTTGTGGATGTTTTGTGTGTGTTTTTATGTCTGTGTAGGGAGCAATGCATTTTAGGCTAGTCACACTCACTACAATTCAAATGCCTTACTTTGGCAATCCTGCTGATGTCATTCACTGTAAAATACACCTTTGGGGAAGGAATACTCCAATAATCTCTGTGGCGCATTCTATAACTGCGTAGTGCTGTAATGTAATAAACTAATTTGGTAGAAGTTCTATTCCCAGACATGACAGGTGTGTGTCTGTGTTTGTAATTCATATCCTGTGTAGAGTAGAGGTGGTTGTGACTGTGTAAAAACTGCACTCAATGTGGAGGGGGTTTTGCAAATTTCTTATATGGTGGCCCTAGTATATATCACAATGTCCACCATACAGGGATAACAGATGTGAAATAGTCGAGAGGCTGGGGTGCAAATCCATACCCCTACATGTGACATCAAGGTCAGGCGAACAAAGTAAGCAACCCTAGTATTACCCAGAGAACACTCTCAACCCATGTCTCATACACACACACACACACACTTGCCTAGGCAAAAGCCACTATGTTGATAGTACCCTGCATATTGCCCACTGATAGGAACCATGGTGTGATTGCAGTGGGCTACAGAGGTAATGACACCCCATCCATCAGTCCAATAGTCACATGTCAACAGTGCACCTTCCCCATGTTCCCCACTGGACATCTGCAACACATGTGGTGCCATCAAATGTGACCCACAAAGGACATACCATGCCTAAAAATATGCCCTGTATAGACAGATGCCACTAACACCAGAGAATACTGGCATCATGCTATCAATGTAGGTGCAGTTCCCGCCAAATGAGGCCAGGACTGGAACATCTGATGATAACAATCTGTGTATACAACATGGGCCAGACACCCCAGGTACAGTTCTACATGTCACTGTACATGCATGTGGGAGGTGTGCACATCCTAGACACTGTCCATGTCATGGACTAAGGAACACATACATGGCAAGCAATGCACAGCATTGGCCACATGCAATAGTAACCCAGGTGACCGGATGGTGAATACAATACCCACCTGTGT
The DNA here is from genome assembly GCF_019279795.1 of Protopterus annectens. Classification (NCBI taxonomy): domain Eukaryota; kingdom Metazoa; phylum Chordata; order Ceratodontiformes; family Protopteridae; genus Protopterus; species Protopterus annectens. The sequence goes on from NC_056740.1 coordinate 200,424,832, forward strand.
GGGCAAATCCAGACACTACACCCCTGAGCCACAATGCAGACCATTGTCATGTGGTCTGATACCAAGGTATACCCATCACCTAGCCTTGTATAGCCATCTGGCACAGTCGACCACTATACACCCTTAAAGCAATGCACCCATGCATGTCAGTACTGGCACCCTGTGTCTGTGTGTGTGTTGTAGGATGTGTATGACCACAGTCAAACTCACTACAACCCCCACTGGCATACTGAAGCATGCTTTCTGATGTCAGACACCTCCACATACCCTTTGCCCATATAACCTCCATATGACCCCTGTGGTGCACATGATACCTGCACAGTAATGTGTTGTGACAATTCCACTAGTGATGAGTTGTATTCCTGGCCCTGCCAAGTGTGTCAGTGTGTGTGCATTCCTGTGAGAGTGTGGCTGTGTTGACAATGGCACCTTTTCATGTGGACAGGCATGTGTACTACACCTACCATATAACTACCATATCCATGTTGCAGATGCCACTCACCATCACATATACGTTTTGAGGGCTCTTCAACAAGTAACCTATGTGACACATCCAAATACTGCATAGACATATGATAGCACTACATAGTCGTCAGGGGTTTGATACCCTGTACTGGTAGGTGTGTGACACAACCATGCTTAAGTTTTACTCTCCCACCCCTCCCTGACTTTTCTTTGACTCTGTCTGCCTCTCTCACTCCTTGTCTGGTGGATGTGGAGATTTACATCTGGTTTGCCTAAGCAGCAGCATGTGTATTTTAAGTGATACTCATGATCAGCTGATAGCCTCTGATATGGACATCCTCCAAAAGGGCCTTACTGAGATGGACACCTGGTGTCAAAGTCATGGCCTCAAGCTAAATGCCAAAAAATGCATAGTCATCCCATTTGGGAATAACAAAACACCCATGAATTGCCACATAGGTGGTAGCCCCCTTAATACAGAAGAGGTAATAAGAGATCTGGGGACCCAGGTAGATAGTAATCTCTCCTTTGACAATCATATTGCCAAAATAGTTAGGAAATCCTTCTATGTGGCCCATCTAATTACTAAAGGGTTCACATCTAGAAATAAAGAGGTTATAGTGCCCCTCTACTCATCATTCAATAGACCCGTCATAGAGTACAATGCCCCATTTGGGATGTACCTCACAAGACATTTCTAACAGCTAGAAAGACCACAAAAGTACCTCACCAAGAGGATTACTGGTCTCAAACATATGTCCTATGTAGCCCAACTGAAAAAACTCTGGCTGTACTCAGCGACATATCGCTTACTTAGAGGTGATCTCTGCCTGATTTACAAAGCCATGTCCAACTCAGAATTGATGGACATGCTCCACCTAAAGAAATCTAAGTCACTGCGTGCCATGCGCTCTCGTGAGCTAAACCTCACCACAACAATAAATAGAACATGTTGGAGGGATAGATTCCTGTCACAGAGACTCCCCATGCTTTGGAACAAAATTCCAAATTACATCAGGCAGAGCCCCTCACTAACACTCTTCAAGAGAAACTTGACGAGTGGATGGGTAAAAGAAAATACACCCCTGGGATCACTTCATTGGCTCTGCTTGACAGAGGATCAGTTAATTAATCAATGCAGTGGTGAAAGCCAACACACTCTGGCTAGGCTTATAAAGTGCCTGTACTTCTGAGAAGTATATACCGAACAGTAGGGGTCTCAGGAGTGTCTGTGTCAGCCGGAGAGTCAATTATGGCTCCCATTTTGCAGTAATCGGTGAACTTGGTTAGCCATAGTCCTCCTGTGTTTGCCTGTACTTCTGAGAAGTATATGCCGCACAGTAGGGGTCCCAGGACCGAGCCTTGCGGGACACCCCTTGTGACTGGTTTAGAGTGGAACCTGGAGCCCGCTATTCTTACCGTGTGAGTTCTGTCTGTAAGCCAGTTGGCAACCCATCTCATGATGTAGGGGTTTATGTTCAGGCTGGTGAGTTTTTCTGTAATAGCTGAGTGGGGAATGGTGTTGAAAGCCTTGGCAAGGTCAAGGTAGGCTGTGTGAAACACCTTTCCCTCGTCTATGGCCTTGGTGACTGTCTCGAAGAAGTCAACCAGGTTTAGTAAGCACTGGGTCAGGTCAACTGTCTGGAGGTTCCCTATGTCTTTGTTAATGAGTTCCATGATGATGCACTCCATAGCCTTGCAGACCAGGCTAGTCAGGCTTATGGAGCAATACTTACCAGGGTCAGATGTGGCCCCTCCTTTTTGGAGTGGAATAACCATTGCTGTGTGCCATTCTATGGCCACGTAGCCTGTGGAGAGGCTGAGGTTGAACAGTGTGTTTATGTGGGGGGTTAGTTCTTTCTGTAGTTCATGCAAGATGCAGCCTGGGACACCATCTGGTCCCATTGATGCTGTGTTTTTGGTTTTTGAAAGGGCTGATTTACCTGTGCGCCTGTGATTTTTGGGACACTACACTTTTCCGGTATTGTTGTGGGCCCTTTTGTAGGTGAGAGGGAGGGTGAAGTTTGAACTGCACTTTTCCAGTGTCTCCAGAAAGGTGGAGTGGTGGTCCTGGGTCATGGAGGGTGATCTGTAGCAGGCCACAATTTGCATTGCAGATTTGCCCAATGTTATTTACACATGGATGAGCTCAGAGATATCATGCTGTGCCACTAACCTGGAGGTGTAGGTATCTTGATGAATATGGATACACTCCCTCCGTTTGTGTTTCGGTCTGTGTTCTGTGGCTGAAACGTGTGGTATGAGTTGTAGCCCAATAGTGCTGGGGTGCTCTCTGGAGCCTTGAACCAGGTTTCAGTTACTGCATATATGTCGACATTCTCTATACTGAGGAGTGCTTTGAGTGTGTGCATTTTTAGATTTAAACTCCTGGTGTTGAGTAGCATAACCCTCAGCTTTTTGTTAATTGTGCTGTTTACAGAGGTGGGTTTAACTTTTGAGCCTTGCCTAAAAAAGGCACTATGGGGGCAGCAAGAGCCTTGGCCAGTATTCGAAAGCCTAGGGGTGACAGGTGAAAGCCATCTCTTGCGAAGCAATGGGGCTTGTCGAGCATGTCGTCCCAGGCTGACAGACACTGAATCCCCTTTGAATGACACCAGAAGCTTAGCCAATTGTTGAAATTGATCATTTTGTCTTTATACTGAGGTATCATTCTTGGTGAGGGCAGGATGCTACTCAGGGTAAGGGTCATACCAGCCTGGGCTGCATGATCAGAGAGCTCTTCCATGTCTCTTTTCATGTAGTCCAGGGAGGTACGTCTCAGGTCATTCACACCAACATGAACAATGACAGTGTCATATTTACACTTGTTCTGGAGTGACCTGAGTGCTTGCGTTATGTGGCAGATTCTGGCTCCCAACAGGCAGCTAACAGTAACCTTCTGCTTGTCCAGCCTAGTGAGTGGGACGTCAGTGTGCCTGACTATAGAGACACCTATTACTAGTGTGTTAGGTATGTTATTTCGCCTTATGGGCTTTGATTGTGTGGCACACGGATTTTGTGTTTTATGTGTTGTCTGGTTTGTGACGGGAAGTGCAGGTTATTTGGGTGTCTGCTTTGGAGGTCCCTGATGCTTTTGCAGGTTTTTATTTAGAGCGTCCGAGTATGATTTTATGTATTTATGTGTATTTTTTTGCCAGTGCTGTTTTAGTAGGTCTGTGTGCAGCTGGAGTTGTGGTGCAAGTGTTAACCTTCTCCTCTTGACTGTCTGTTCCAGTCTTGGGTGGAGACAGCTTAGCTTCCAGTTTGGCTGTATAATTGCATCTCACACATATATTAGTTTTGTGGTAGGATGAGAGGGCTGTCTGTGTACATGAGGCAGTTGTAACATTGCCTCAGGATACCCATATTCACCAGCTGGACTGGAGAGTGCACCTGAAGTTGCTCTTTGGTCATGCCTGAATAGTAGGATGAGCTGCTTAGTCACTTGGTTGATGAGGGGTGAATAAAGAGCCTTGCCCTGCTGGGTAATCGGTGTAAGGGTATATTAGTGCTTGCTATTAGGTCTGAGCAAGTGCTGGGCTGTAAGATGCTTTTTGAGTTCTTAGGTAGGAGGAGAGGGTTGTCTGTGTACATGAGGCAGTTGTAACACTGCCTCAAGATACCCAGATTCACCAGCTGGACTGGAGAGTATGCCTAAAATTGCCCTTTGGTCATGCCTGAATAGTAGGGTGAGCTGCTTAGTCACTTGGTTGGTGAGGGATGAATAAAGAGCCTTGCCCTGCTGGGCAATCAATTGTCAGGATATATTAGTGCTTGCTATTAGGTCTGAGCAAGTGCTGGGCTGTCGGATGCTTTTTGAGTGCTTAGGTTGAGAGTTAGACTAGTTTCAAGGGAAAAACTGAAGAGGAGACTTGGCGGAACTGGGAACAATTTAACCCTAGCTAATTGGCACTGCTCATCGCACAAAACCGAGCAAATGTGGTTTTTATAGCAGGGAAATGAAAGAGATAGAAATTAGCCCAAAATGGCTAATAAACTACTAACTTCTGGGCTGAAACCACTCCCCCAGGGACAAATAGGCTGCTCAAAGCTCCCCTGTCTCACAGGTGAACATAGAAATGTCCTTCTATCCAAGTAAGGTATGGGCAACATAGATACTTGTAACGCAGCCCTGAATTCAGCACTAGCCTAAAACCTGCACTATACTAGCTTAGAAAGGTGGGAAACAAGGAATTTTTTTTTTTTGAAAAGATAAGGCAAAAACAGTAAAAATATATACTTAAATCAGCTTTAAATGACTACAAACGATCAGAAAAGGCTATCACACTTTAGTGTGTAGCCTACAACAGTTAAACAAATTATTTAAACAAAACTGACTTTTTAAAAGTGCAGGCAGTCAAATAAGTACAATATCTGAAAAAAAAACAAAAAACAAGCTTTTGAATCACAATAAATGCTGGAAAATCAGTGTTTAGGTGGAAAACAGTTAAGTACAGCAAGAACGTACAGAAAACTGATACTTAATCACGCCAAAGTCTCTCTTCTAAGCTAGAAGGCTTGTATCAGTTTAAGGTTTTCTAGTGCTTCCCAGTAGGTTAGTTACAGGAAAGATGGTAAACAAGTGCAGATGTGGTCTTTTAAACCAGAAAGTTGAAAGAGATGGACAAACTGTCCAAATGGTCAATAAACTACAATTTTTGGGCCAAGAACCACCCCTCTTGTGGTAGACAGGCTACCTAGTGCTTACCACTCCCACTGATAAGCTAGAAGGCTTTCCTCCAACACAGGAAGGCTTGCGGGGCTCAGAAGCTTACCAACAGTCCTGGATAGAACAACTCTGTATCTGGACTAGGCTAGTTACAGGAAAGGTGTGAAACAAGAGCAAGTGCGGCTTTTAAACGAGAAAGTTGAAAGAGATGGAAACAAACTGCCTAAACAGCCAATAGCTACAGTTTCTGGACCAGGAACCACTCTTCTTGTGGTAGATAGGCTGCCTAATGCTTAGCACTCCCACTGATAAGCTAGAAGGCTTCCGTCCAACACAGAAAGGCTATGATGTCCTTAGGATGTCTGTTAATAGCCAATGGCGCACATGTTAAAAGCAGATGTGACCTCCCATACACACCATGTCTGTGAAGACAATCCCTATTACAGGACAAATAGTCTACAAATATACCTGCTATACATACCTGACATCTCCTTGCACTATGAAGTTGGGACTATAGGGGCTGAGGTAGGGCTACACTCCATGTTCAGGAGATATGGTGAAAATATATTTATATATAATTATCCAGATATCTACATAGATATATAGACATATACATATCGACATACATAGATGGATATGAATATGTACATAGATATACATATAAACACTCAGATATATACATATAAACAGCAATATATGTCTACACATATACAGATAGAGATACATATGCACATATACGTATGGATATCTACATATATATTGATTGTAGTAGGTATATCAGAATAGATATGTATGCACATATAGTTATAAATATCTACATATATATCAACATAACCAAGTATATCTGTACACCTAGGATGTGCATACATATATAGCTATATATACATATGTCTATACATACATATACGTATATCTATATATACATATATGCATATATATATATATATATGTGTGTGTGTACATACAAAGAGATGTACACATGGCCATATATATGTAGCACTATACAGATGTGTATACAGACATATGTATGGGTATACATGTTAACATACATGTAGACCTATTATATGTATATAACCATATTCCTGTCATGTGTATACCCTCCCAGATGTATCTCACCATATGTATTTGCTATGTGTACATTATGATAAAACAACATATGTGATGCAACAGTCATATTAATAACAAGGACTACAAAATTTAGGAAGTAAAGGCAATTGTTCAATACTACACAATATGTGTACTGACAGCTATATTGGTAAAATAATAGCTGTCTTCACAGTGGTTATGGCGTAGTGGTTAAATGTTGGACTGTAGTGTACATGGTCCTGGGTTCAAGACATGCAAGGGCTGTTCATGTTGTTGCTGGGCAGAACAAGGGCTGTCAGATACTGAGTGGTTAAGGCAGATTTGAGCAGCTTTAAGCAGGTTTGCATGAAGCTAAGCAGTGCTAAGCTATTGGTAAATGTACGGGTGCTTACACAGTGTAGGCATCGCTTACCAGTGCACAAATCAGCTCAGCTGTTATATGGCAGCAATGTTGATACTTGCTAAGCATGGCTTAGCCCTGGTAATCAGGTCACACCACCCAGTCTGATAACATAGCAGGGTACTTACATCTGTAAAAAGTGTATGTAATGCCATGTACAATACATGCACCTACGTGCTGTCATCACAGGGGCAAGGGGTGTGTGTCATGTGTGGGACACAGACATATATGTGGCCTGTACAGCACTGTTATCCATGTGAATGCATTACATACAGGTGTATTAGGCCAGGGTACGGGCTGTCAAACTGGCATGTAGTGTATCATGGCAGTACTACTGCTGACAGTGCTTACCCTGGCAAGAGCAGAGTGCTAACTGTAGTACTGACAACAGGCACACCTGCAGGCATAGCTGGACACTGAGGCCTCCCTGTTGTATCCCTGGTGTGTGAGCTGTGTCATAGTATTGTAACTGTGGACTACCATCTGTACAGCACCTGTTAGTGAGGGCTTCTGAAATGTAGTTATAGCATACATATTGTTGTCAAATGTTTATCTGTCACCACACTCATCCTACTGCATAGCTACTTGCCAAGCTGATGACTGTCAGTCCCTGCACAGATGTGCAGATGGCAGGTATCCATCTGGGATATGTACAGGCAACCTAAGCTTGATTGACACTGACATGTCTGCACAGCTGTGTAAAAACTGGCACATATAGGAGATGTCATCCTGTATGCACCACATGCCATGGGTACCACCACTACACTACCACAGTCAACAGAACATGCTTGGGTACAGGTCTCCATCACAGACACTAACCATGTGTTGCAATGCATGTTGTAGACATGTCAACTTGATCACCTCAGTGGCCATGTGCAGGAGGCACCTGGAGGATTGGCAGATGCATGTCATTCTCACCCTAAGGGTCACCACAATAGTGACTGTCAATAGATTGCCTGCTGCCACCTGGCAGGTGGCAGGATACCACTTACACACAACCCCTACACAACCCATCTCTCCTTGGACAATAGCTAGGTACATGGCTATGACAACCTGTAATGATGCACCCCTGTAGTGACACATGTGTATGTGTGCATGACTGAGTATAGCAGTGTCTGTGTGTTAGCACACCTGTACTTTAGAATTCCATGAGGGCCTTCACAACCAACGCAACACCCATTGCCATAGTCAGTTGTGGCTGCTGTTGTATGGGACAATACATGTACCCTGTTAAGCTCCTCCCCATACTGGCTACACAAGCCTTGCAATACCAGCACTACAGTGTTTTACAAATGGGTTGATAGGCATGAGATACCCATTGTGTTCTTGCATGTGTGTGTAGTTGTGCATGTCCGTATATCTGTAGGGTACAGCATTCCAAGGCCACATACTCATATTACAAGACCCATTGCCACACAGTAGTATGGATAGTGTTGTTGCTGCCCATAGGTGAGGCATGACAATGCAACACCCTACTATGCATGTGGCATGTGCATTAGATGCATATCCCTGTAGTACTACTGTTGGGGTATACTATGGGTTGTATTGCAGTCGTGGCCAATGTGTGATGGTGGGTATGGCAGAGTGTCATCATAGGTTTCAGGGAGTACAATATCCACTGGGGGATGTGGGTGCTGTGTGCACTGTCATTACACCAAGGTACACCCAGTATATGTCCCGTGTACCACATTATGGTTATCACTGTCACCATCAACCATACAGGTAACTGATACCATACTCCAGGTTAGTTATGCATGTGCTGTGTGCAGCCTACCTGTAACACACTGGACACATGGTCAAGTTAGTTAGCAGCAATAGGCCCTGGTATCTCAGATGTGTGTCTACCTGTTATGTGTTTGTTAATGGGTATATGAAGTTATGTCACACTACATATTGTCCATATATACCCATTACATCCCCCATTAGCATAATGTACATGTCTGGGGATGTTCTGCATGCAACATGTAACCTGGGACACACCTCACCTGAAACACTGTGTGGTGTGTGCAATGTCAGCCACACACTTCAGTATCACTACATAGCTAGGTAGGGGCCTAGTTCCAGCTTTGCCAAGTAACAGTGTGCGTGTATGTGGTTGGGTGTACATCATGTTGCAGGATATACATGCCTCAATGGGTCACCTGTCCATGTGGCACAAACAGTAATCATTTCAGTAACCTGTGACATGTGTTCAAATGTACTCCAGATATGTCACAGTTATGGTGTCACCACATTACCATACCCCGTTGAGGAATATGACTGCAGACCATCATCATGCTGACACATGTACACCTACAACACAAATGGATAACATTATAGGGACAACAACCAAACAGTGATACTAACAGCTGTAATGCATCATTGCTGGATGGTTACACTACCTGCCATATATGCATTACACTTTACTCCTTACAACATGTTACACTGCAGTACCATGGTACATTGTAGTACAGTTGCCGTGTGCATCAGAACTATATTAGCCTGTCCCTGCATTGATGGTATGGATGACAAGGATGTGGCACAGGTATCATCATATGCACAGGGCATCTTTGTGCTGACACATGTATACTTACAACACAAATGGATAATATTATAGGGACCACAACCAACCAGTGGTACTAACAGCTATAATGCATCGTTGCTGGATGGCTACACTACCTGCCATATATGCATTACACTTTACTCCTTACAAACACTGCAATAAGTCACCGTGTGCATCAGAACCATATTAGCCTGTCCCTGCATTGATGGTATGGATGACAGGGATGTGACACATGTATCACCATATGCACAGGGTGTGATGTTGGTTTGCCAGAAGCCAAGGGTGGGCCATACATTTGACAACATGTGTGTGGGTGAGGGGTGTACTGCTTTGAGCTGGGCATGGTGCTGTGGTGTGTGTAGGAATGGGGTTGCCCTAGGTGTGTTTGTATAGTGTGTTGGTATGCATGCATACAGTTCTGCTATGTGGCTGCCCTACACAGGTGGTTATGGACAGCTGCAGACCATACCTGGCAGGATGTGCAGTTCACTGCCTCCGTCCACAGACATGTGGACTCTGCCTGCCAGGGGTTCCAGGGGCACATCCAGGTACAGGCCATGATGTGCTCCTCTCATCTGCTGATGACAAATGTCCACTGGTACCAGGCCCCTGCTGGGACTGGCCAGGACCACATGCATGTGGCCTGCTGTGGTGTGATCTGGACAGCACCCCCCTGCACTGCCAGGGCTGGTAGTGCCACTATGGGAGCCTCTTGGTGTCCTAGCATGTCCACGTTGACTGCCAGATGTTGGTGTTGCTGGCCCACATCTACTTGGCCATCGCCGCATCCCCACCACACGTTGAAGCACGGACACACCATGGCCGACAAGGGCCATCATCTCACCATGCCGTCTATCTATGAGCTTGGTATAAACAAGGATGGCACCAGACAGTTCACGGATGTTGTCACTTACAGATGCAAGAGCAGCCCTCTACAGCCTCAGGTCCTGTCTAGTGTAACATTCCATATGTGCCTGCGCCACCATGACAGCCTGAAACATGCACCTGCTGGTACAAACTATGTCACCTCTGCCATGAGCATGATGTCCAGTGGCCCTACCACGAGCACCCTGGGACATCCGCCTATGTGGTGCCCTGCCAGACATCTGGCTATGCCTGCTGCAACTGGACACAGTAGGCATGGTTACCACACTTTCCTGTGCACTGCCACCAAACGCCAGCTGTTCCTCCACTTTGGCCACTGGTGATGGGGTATGTATAGGCACTGAACCTGTGTGTGGGGTTGGGGTGGCTAAAAGGGGGATGTCAAATGTTGCTGCAGTGTTGGCCTCTGACAACCCCACCTGTGCCTCAACAGTACTATCATCATCTTCAGTGTCTGTATGGACAGCAACATCAGATTGCATGCAGGAGGGACTCTGACCCACCTCGCCACCTGTGGGGGAAAACAATAAATGCACTTTAAAACCTGTACAGCATTGCCTAACAGCACAATCACACACAACAGTACAATCACACACACACACACACACACACACACACACACACACACACACACACACACACACACACACATCCATAATACCTACCTGTCCATGGTTTTACAGACAGTCCCATGTATATGTCCAAGTGGTACCCCATCCTGCATCACACTTGTTAACATACACACATTGATACCACTCATTAACATATCAGTCCTCTAAATACCTGCACAAGGGGTCACACCACAAGACCTGCTACTACATTACCTGCCTGACCTGTGTGTAGTGGTTTTACATGGCCTCACTACTGTCATTCGGTATGCACCCTCTGTATGTCCAGACATCATGAGCATGTCCCCTATATGTGTGGGCTACTATGTTCTTTCCATAATATCATGCACTGGTATGGCATGTGTATGTAATGTTCAGTACATGCCAGATATGCTGCTCATTCAGCCTATCATGTGACAACTGTAATATTTGGAGACACTCCCTGTTGGCTAGTACTTTCACAATGCATCTGTAGTGCTGCATACATGGGTTGTAGATCACCTCCCTGCTGAATGTGATATTAAGGGTGTACTTGGTGTCTACCTTGCCTCTTGATGCCTGTTCCATGCTGCAGACCATATTATACTATCAACTGTCCTGTGATTACACACATGACAGGTATTCTTGGTGTGTAATGTGGCAGTCCATGTCTATGTACTGCATGGTCCCAAAGGGAGGTACTGCTGTAAGAACACCCCACAATCTCACATGTGCATACATGGCCACCCACACAAACACACATATGCATATACCCATTCTACATGCATCATCCTCCCTCCACTTCACCAGAGTGACCCTACAGATGAACCAACTAACCACCAGGATGCACACACACACATACACACACACACACACACACACACACACACACGCACACACGCACACATGCACACATACACACACACACACACACACACACACACACACACACACACACACACACACACACATGGGTGATGTTGCACAATGATAGTAGACACAGTCCTCCTATTACCCATCTGTCAACATGCAGAACATATGGTACACAACAGCATGCAGTTCAGCTATAGTCAATCCATGCTAGCAACAGTATACATGTGTGTGATGCATATGCTGTGTCATTAGGTGATGCCCCTTCCCCTGGATACCACTGCAACCATGTACACAATATTGCTGTGCACTGTTCTGCACCCTGCCATGTACTGTGCACCACACCTCACAGGTGTACAGCCCATTGCGGAATGTGTAGTACTGTGTCAGTTATGTCAGCTCTAATGCTCACAGCCCCTATGTTTTTCAGCAACACATACCCAGGATGATATGTGGACAGATGTCATTTGTGAATGCCTGATGCCTGATTTACAGCTCTCAACATCAGTGGACCATGTATGACCAATCCAATACTCTTACACTAACAACCATCAGAGCATACCATGACTATGGGGGGTGTACACACCCTTCCTGATATGACGCATCCATCCGTGATCAGCATTGGGACCACATCACTGCATATCTTAACAGAACATGTGCCCGATATGTGACATATGTCCTGTACTTTCACATGTAGTGTCTACAGAATGTGTTAGGTGTGTGAATGCTGACAGTGATGCATACACTCCGTGTGGTCATATGTGTGCTATGACTGTTTGATGCACCTCTTGTTGTGTGTACTACAGCAGTCACTACTCCTGGTGGGGGTATACCAGCGTGGGCCATCTGCAATTGCCAGTGTATGTTCAGTCTACCCTACACATGTTCCCCCTACTCTGCATGATTGCATAGTCTACTCATGTACACATCCCTTGGTGTTTGCACACTACTGTCATTATTGCTGTGGGGGTAGAGTTATGCCTGCCACAGGTCCTGAACCTGCCTATGTGTGGATACTGCCATTCTTAGCATCCTTAGGATCCCTGCTGCAGTGCACTGGTGTGTCATGCTGACAACCCCCTTCCTTCAGCCATTTTGCAGATGCATGACAAGTGAGCCCTACACATGTGTCACTTTGCAGTGTCCCATACACTGAACACCTCATGTTACAGCCTAGTCCCAGCTGATAATGTGGACTAATGTAATGCCTTATGTCATAGTGTATTTCTGCAGTGGTTGCCATTGTCCTACAGGTATATACACTGGTGTTGCACTGCATACTGGTGTTGTTCCAAACATGTCACTACTGTAGGCCTTGTCTCCCACCATTACGTTACTCCCTGTGGACACATTCCGCAATTACAGGATGCTAGTTATCATGCAGGTGTCTGACATACCCTTCCAATACCCCATCATGGTCACCCCTGTGATGCCATGCATTTTACAGCAACAATACATGCACATGTACAGCATGCATTCTGGGTAGGTGTGTTAGATGTGTGCATGGCATATACCATCACCATTACATGCCCGGTGTATTGGCAAGCATTTAAATAAACCATACTCACCGGCTACAGGCTGCTGCCTTGGTGGTATCCCGGAGGAATCTACATAAGAGGGTGAGAGATGCAATGTCAGTGGCCACACCTGTGGCAGTGCTACATGGTGGGTGCAATATTACAATACATCAAGAGCATGTTTCCACAATACTACCACAAATGGGCATCTGTTTATCACTATTATGCAGCAACAAAATATACTGAGGACATGTCAGATATGCATGCTCTACTTGTACCAATGTGGCTGTATATGCAACAGTGGTCTACTGATGTGCCCTGTGGCCTTACCTGCATGATCCTGGGCCAGTGTGTGGGTGGCACCCACCTCCACAAAGGTGTCCAGTGGTTGGTGGCTGGCCGGTCAAGCAGGTGCCACGTGGCTGGCCAGGAGCTCCTCCAGACATGTCAGGGAGGATGGATGGCATGCCCCCCATGGCAAGGTGATCCCTGGACTGCAGCAGCATGCCGATGGGCATTGCAAAGCAGGTCAGTACAATGATGCTGGACCTGCTCATAACTGCGGTTGTGCAGTCCAACATTATTGGCCCTGTGGACTACGTCATTCCACAGGGCAGTCCACTCCTGCTGGTCATGGGCAGCCTGGCCAAACAGCACAGGGTAGTGCTGGATTAAATATGTGATCAGCACTTCATTTTCGGCCGCTGAATATGTTGGGAGATGTGCATGTGACATCTTGGCTGAAAGACGTAAAGATGGTAACAGATCTGAGCAACTCATACAACAAGGTTACCACAGTTCTTCATACACATCTCTTGTCACCCCCCCCCACCATATCAGTGACAACAAACTGTACACACAACTCAGTAGGTATGGCTACAGTTTACCTACCAGTGGGACAGATATTGTATTGTACCACACTTTCTGCTATGTGTTTGTAGCCATGATCCCTGTGTGGACACTATCATTGCTAGCCTGTTACAGACTATTCACCTTAACACTATTGTCAGGGCCACTATGGTTTCATAAATGCCTGTGGTATGGCTGCTTTGTGATTGCTGCACATCTGACATTCTGTGTTATTGGGGATATCTATGCATGCTGTTGGACATCTTCCAGGATTGTGTAGACTGTTACTACCCACATATGTTCTATAACAGTGATACAATAGTATGCATATGCACTACTGCCCAGCAGAACCACCTCTCCAAACCCATCTGCTCATTTACCTGGCCACATCATGTGTGTCCCACCCAGGGACCTCCTCATGTACTGGTCCAGCAATACCATCAGATGGAACCAACCCAGGGGATGTTGTCCCCCCCAGGGGCACACATAGACATGTTCCTGTCCCCTGAGGTCAGAACCAGGGTCTGTTACATAACGGGCTCCACAGACACATGTGGGATGTGTTACATCACTTTGAGGCACCCGGTACACCTTCACAGGGCCAACATGCTCCTCCTGCTCAGCCTCCAGACCAGGCACCTTCAGGAAGTGGACTGCTGTTGTGAGTAATAGTGGGTGGGAGGCTTGTTCCCATTGTGTCATACTGGGGCCCATGGGGCGTTCACTTTACAGACCACACACACCATCCAGGGTGTTTACCCACCACATGTTTCACATACCACCCCTGTAGACTGTCCTCTATATCTACCATCCCTGACCACCTCCACAACTATACCTGTCATACTTCCCCATATTCCCATTCCATACTTCACAGACAAGGGCAATATGGTCCCAACAAGGGGTTAACATGTGACATAACCGTCCATATTGCACACACTGCCAGCTGTAGATATATGTGTGTATTGCTATGTGTACTGTTTCCTAGCACATAGAATGCAGCACTGTGGTAGTAATATAGGGGACATGTATTTACATACATATATGTTTGTGTGTGTGTTTGTATATATGTAGACATGTGCATGTAGGTATATATGTGTAGATATATGTGATGTATATATGTGCTCATATATATGTCTACACATGGGTATCTGTATATTTGTGGACATACATGTAGATATATATATATATATATATATATATATATATATATATATATATATATATCTGTATCATCATGTGAGACAGGGCTGGTAACTCGGCATGTAAAAATCAACTACTAATCATTAGTGGACCAGAGTTCCGCTGTGGCGACCCCTAACCGGGAAAAGCCGAAAGACACAAACAAACAATCTTTTTTCGGCTGTTTCCATTTTCCCATTAGGGGTCGCCACAGCGGATCATCTATTTCCATTTTGTTCCTGTCCTCTGAGTCTTGCTCTGTCACATCAACTGCCTGCATGTCCTCTCTCACCACATCCATAAACCTTATCTTAGGCCTTCCTCTTTTCCTCTTACCTGGCAGCTTCATCCTTAGCATCCTTTTCCCAATATACCCAGCATCGCTCCTCAGCACATGTCCAAACCAACGCAATCTTGCCTCTCTTGATTTGTCTCCAAACTGCCCAACCTGAGCTGACTCTCTAATATACTGATTCCTAATCCTGTCCATCCTAGTCACACCCAGTGCAAATCTTAACAACTTTAACTCTGCCACATCTAGCTCTGACTCCTGCGTTTTTGTCAATGCCAACGTCTCCAACCCATATAACATAGTTGGTCTCACTACTCTCTGTAGACCTTCCCTTTCACTCCTACTGGTACCCGTCTGTCACAAACCACTCCTGACACTCCTCTCCACCCATTCCACCCTGCCTGTACTCTCTTCTTCACCTCTCCTCCACACTCACCATTACTCTGAACTGTTGATCGCAAGTACTTAAACTCATCCACCTTTACCAACTCTATTCCCTGCATCCTCACCATTCCTCTACCCTCCCTCTCATTTACACACATATATTCTGTCTTAGCCCTGCTGACCTTCATTCCTCTCCTCTCTAAAGCATATCTCCACCTCTCCAGGGTCTTATCAACCTGGTCCCTACTCTCACTACAGATAACAATGTCATCTGCAAACATCATAGTCCACGGGGCCTCCTGTCTGATCTCATCTGTCAACCTGTCCATTACCACTGCAAATAAGAAAGGGCTCAGAGCTGATCCTTGATGTAATCCCACCTCCACCTTAAACTAATCTGTCACTCCCACCGCAGTCCTCACCACTGTCACACTACCCTCATATATATCCTGTACCACTCTTACATACTTCTCTGCCACTCCCGACTTCCTCATACAATACCACAACTCCTCTCTAGGCACCCTGTCATATGCTTTCTCTAAGTCCACAATGCAACTCCTTCTGAACCTTCTCTGTATTTCTCCAACAACACTCTCAGAGCAAACATTACATCTGTAATGCTCTTTCCTGGCATGAAACCATACTGCTGATCACTAATCATCACCTCCCTTCTTAACCTAGCTTCCACTACTCTTTCCCATAACTTCAAGCTGTGACTGATCAATTCTATCCCTCCATAGTTACTGCAGCTCTGCACATCACCCTTATTCTTAAAGATAGGTACCAACACACTTTTTCTCCACTCCTCAGGCATCCTCTGACTTTCCAAAATGTCATTAAACAATCTGTTTAAAAATTCCACCGACATTTCTCCTAAGCACCTCCATGCTTCCACTGATATGTCATCTGGGCCAACAGCCTTTCCATTCTTCATCCTCTTCATAGCTGTCCTTACTTCCTCCTTCCTAATCTGTTTCACTTCATGATTCACTATCCACACATCATCCAACCTTCTCTCTCTCTCATTCTCTTCATTCATCAGCCCCTCAAAGTACTCCTTCCATCTACTCAACACACTCTCCACGCTTAAGAGTACGTTTCCCTCACTATCCTTTATCACCCTTACTTTCTGCACATCTTTCCCAGCTCTGTCTCTCTGTCTAGCCAATCGGTACAGGTCCTTTTCTCCCTCTTTAGTGTCCAATCTCTCATACAACTCTCCATATGCATTATCCTTAGCCTTCACCACCTCTCTCTTTGCCATGCGCCTCATCTCCTTATACTCATGTCTACTTTCTTCATCTCTTTGACTCTCCCACTTCTTCACCAGCCTCTTCCTCTGTATACTCTCCTGTACTTCCTCATTCTACCACCAGGTCTCCTTGTCCTCCTTCCTCTGTCCAGATGTTACACCAAGCACCTTTCTAGCAGTCTTCCTAACTAACTCTGCTGTAGTTACCCATCTATTCAGTAACTCTTCACTGCCTCCCAGTGCCTGTCTTAACTCTTCCCTGAACTCCACATCACTATCACCCTTTTTTAACTTCCACCATTTAATCCTTGGCACTGCTTTCACACTCCTCCTCCTCTTCTTGATCACCAACATCATCCTACAGACCACCGTTCTATGCTGCTTAACTAAACTTTCCCCTGTCACCACTTTACAGTCTCCAGTCTCCTTCAGACTGGCCTCATACATAGGATATAATCCACCTGTATGCATCTTCCTCCGCTCTTGTACGTCACCCTATGCTCCTCCCTCTTCTTAAAATACGTATTCACCACAGCCATGTCCATCCTTTTCACAAAATCCACAATCATCTGACCTTCTGATTTCCTCTCCTTAACACCATACCTACTCATCACTTCCTCATCCCCTCTGTTCACTTCACCAACATGCCCATTGAAGTCCGCTCCAATCACTAGTCTCTCACCCTTAGGTACACTCACCACCACATCATCCAACTCACTCCAACATTTTTCTTTCTCATCCATCACACACCCAACTTGTGGAGCATATGCACTAACAACATTAATCATTACACCATCAATTTCAAGCTTCATAAACATCACTCTATCAGACACTCTCTTCACCACCAAAACACTCTTGGCATACTGTTCCTTTAAGATAACCCCTACCCCATTTATCCTGCCATTCACACCATGATAGAACAAATTGAACCTGCCTCCTATACACCTGGCCTTACTTCCCTTCCATCTGGTCTCTTGCACGCACAATATATCAACATTCCTTCTCTCCATCATATCAGCTAGCTCTCTCCCTATACCAGTCATACTGCCAACATTCAAAGTTCCTACCCTCACTGCTACACTCCTAACCTTCCTCCTCTCTTCCTGCCTTCGGGCATGCTTTTCTCCTCCTCTTCTCCTTTGGCCAACACTAGCCCAATTTCCGCCAGCACCCTGTTGGCTAACAGTACTGGTTGTGGTCTTTGTTAACCCGGGCCACGACCGATCCGGTATGGAAATATGAAATGTTCTCCGCATAAGTCATTTGGCAGAGGTTTTACGCCAGATGCCCTTCCTGACACAACCCTCCCCATTTATCTGGTGTGTGTGTGTTTATATATTGTATATGTGTACATATGTACACATATGCATACCTATATGTGGGGTACATTCAGACATCAGGTCCACAATTTCACAACACCTTCCTGCACAGTTGCACTGTTCTGCCTTGCTACAACACAGACAGGTGCCACATATGGACACAGCCTGACATTAGGGGGGTATATGTAGGACCAGATTGCAGGTAACCCTATTACACATCTATGGCATTCCTGCATGTTAAATTACAGATTAATCTGAGTATCCTGCAAGGGGTGGGCTGTGGATCTCATGTGTCCATCATAATGGCATTGCCTCCACCACCAGCTATTGGCCATGTAATATACATACTTCCCGTTACACAACACACACTATGATGGCTTACATCTTGTCAGTCAGTGCTGATCTGCTCAGTTGACGGCTATGTCCCACTGCCCACAGGGACAGACACTATTGTCCATAGCAGTTGTTCAGTTAAACATCATTACAACAACACCTGATGGTACATATAAATCATTCAACACATCATCTATCCCATTATTATGGACCAAGTACTACATTCAATGACATGCATATATATACTTCACATACCTGTCGTGGGAATGATGTCTGTTCTGGATAGTTTGCTGGATGTAATTTTATGTATATATATATATATATATATATATATATATATATATATATATATTTTTTTTTTTTTTTTTTTGCTGTGACTTTGGCTTTGGCTTTCACTTCCACTTCCACTTTCACTCTCTCTCTTTCTCTCTCTCTCTCTCTCTCTCTCTCTCTCACATTCTTTCTCTCGGTCTCTGTCCAGTAAATGGATTGCGCTGCTTTGAATAGATTGCAGCATGGATTTTGTAGGTGATGCACATGATTAGGTGATGGCAAGTGCACCAATCAGTGTCCTCCACTTGCTACCTGCATGCAGCTTGCTGTGTAGTACTTCCAATTACCACTGTCATGGCAACCACCTACTATAAATCCCTACATCACGTGGGCGTGGTCCCTTTACCTTTCCTGTGTAATGGACATCCTTCCTGTGTGTGGGCATCACTGTTACAGACAGCAGGTAGCAATACCACTTTCAGGGGAATCTGCACACTCAGGCCAGCTACATGTTTGTAGGAGGTTCCAGAACTACAGACAGAGTGTGAGTAGAGTTGTTGTATGCATTGTATAGCACTGGTGTTGCAGGGTTTATGTGTACATACTAGTTTAACTTGGAATGCAGTCTGTCTACATAGCTCTCAACTGTGGGCCTATCTTCTTGATGGACAGAGGTGTGCCTATTATGTTTTGTCTGTCCACCACACAGGTCTTGTGTCAGAGATTAAACTGGCGGTGTGTGTGCTGAGTGCTATCAGTACATGGCTACATCCATTTCTGTTTCTAACGTCATATTCCTGACTAAGGGTATGTTGCAGACTATCCCTTAACACCAGAGACTTGCTTAGTGCATGACAACATTTTCCACATATGGGCCTGTGTTCCAGCCTCTGTCCTCCACCTACATACTAGGCTTTGCACATATGACATGCTGTCAGGGGTTGTTCTGTAGTGGGCTGTGAGTATGTCATGCTGCCATTTCTGCCATCAGTCCACTGCTGTTGTGTCCCCCACACATACGGTGGGGTCGGGGCCATATATGAGTGGGCTTCACCTATGCAATACATGTGTGCTCTTATGCACTCCAGAGGCCAGTGTATGTAACAATGGTATATATCCCTGTATTATTGAGTCCGGGGATGCAGCATAACTAACCTAGGCTGTTACAACATGTGGGGGTATCAGGGGTAAGCTGCCTTAAGGTATCTGGATGTACATTACCATACAATCCTCCTTGGGTAAATGCAGGCCTACTGCCTCCTTCCATACAGACTGTTCTGTTTGTTAGTGTACTTGTGATGGTGTCAGTTATGCCTTGCTATGTAACAGTTACATCCCATTGTGTCAACTGAGGTCTTTAACCCTTAGTGATTGCTTACAGAGTATAGATAGAGGGTGCTGAACTATACATCTGCATTACTTACTGTTGATTGTTTGGTATCCTGTGGCACAATCTGGCTTTATTATGGTACTAATTGAAGGCCTCGGCCTGGACAGCAACATTTGTAAACCTTTCCAGACTACTGTATTAGTATAACTGTTTCACAGTTGCATTGCTCTGTTTATATGGATGTCACTGTCTAAACAGCTATATGACATGGCATATACAACTCTAATAGTACACAAATAAAGCTTTCCCATGTATGCAAACCTGTGTGTGGTGCTATATCCTTTGACCTGTCTGTGGGTATATGTTGCAGGTAATGATTATCATTTGTATGGGTGGCTCATACAGTGTCCAGTTGGTAAGATGGTAACTGTAGACATAGTGGCTGTTCTATATTGTGTGCACCTTCTACATATGTATCTTACTATACATATCTCTGCATGTGTATATGTAGTTACATATATATATATATATATATATATATATATACATATATATATATATATATATATATATATATATATATATATATATGTGTGTGTGTGTATCTGCATATATTTGTCTGTGTATAATGTATCCTAGGGGTGTTGATTGCTTCCACATTGTACAATCCCTATGGGAGCCAAACTGTACTGCATATGTTACTGATACCAGCCTGACATCATACAGGTTCATAGGTTCATAGGTTAGTACTAGGCTAACTGCCCTTGCGAGCCATTGTAAGCCTAGCCAATTATCCCTTGTGAGACTTAAACCCTGCACCTTGTGTTTGTACAGGTGGGATGGAGTGCTGTTAACATCTTGTCCCCATGTCATACCAGGTCCTGGTTATGGGATCTGCAACAGTTGGTAGTGGATTGCAAGGCAGATGTGTTTGGCTGTGGGGGGGATACCAATTCATACAAGACGTATGTTGTTTGGGGCCTCTCAATCCCATTAACGGTGCATGTGGACATATATGTTTTTGTTATGTTTCCATTTTTATCTACAGATGTTTGTCTGTATATACCTATATAGATATATATATCTGCTTACATATATATAAATCGCTGTATAAATATATATATATATATATATATATATATATATATATATTATTTAGAGAGAGAGAGAGAAATAAATATATGGACATATACATCTATAGATGTATGCCTATGTACGTATATATGTTTATATATATATATATATATATATATATATATATATATATATATATATATATTTCTGTATCTACATATATAGTTATATCTGTTTAGATATTAATACATATACACACACACACACACACACACACACACACACACACACACACACATACATCTACATGTTGAAATACATTTCCTGTACTGTTGAATGACTGGGCTGGATGATATGTTTGTGAAAACATCAGGGTTATGTATATCTGACATGGTTTAGTGCTTAATCACTTTAGCTATGGTATGCAGTGTCCTGGGTTCGAGCCTTGCAGAGGTTGTTTATTTTGTTGCTGGGCAGAGCAAGGGCCATTGGATACAGAGGGATTAAGGCACTTTTAAGCGGTTGTAAGCAGGTTTGCAGGGGGTTGCGTGGAGGTAAGCACTGCTAACGTCCGGTTACAGTTTCTTATACTCAGCTTCTAAATTGCTTAACCTGTGTAGGCATTGCTTACCCCTGCGCAAACAGGCTTAAACCCGCTTACTGTCGCTTGAAAGTGCTTACTCCCACTTACCCCCCGTGCTAATTTATTTAAAAGAAAATAAAAAAGGGTTGATAGGAAAGAGGTGAAAAAGGGGCACAAAGAGGGAAAGACAGTAGGGAAAATAGCTAGGGATGTGCAGGAAGGGTGTAGAGAAGGTCCATAGCTGCTTACCCCCATGCTAATTTATTTAAAAGAAAAGAAAAAAGGGTTGATAGGAAAGTGGTGAAAAAGGGGCACAAAGAGGGAAAGACAATAGGGAAAATAGCTAGGGATGTGCAGGAAGGGTGTAGGGAAGGTCCATAGCTGCCCATTTCGTCTACAACAACAGCTGTGCACTGAATTTGGAGGTAGATTTGGACATTCAAACCCCTGAGAGAGGGGTTAGGACAACAATAATATGTTATGATGCCAATTAGACAAGATTACATGTGTCCAGTGGACATGTGTGTGAAATGGACAGTTATGTATGGGGGAGATGTTTTTTGGGGGCCAGATTGCCCTTTTTATTTTTTCAGGTGAGAGTGGGATGTTGGGGAGGGATAGTAGGTATATTTGGGGAGGTAGGTTGGGTAGATTAACAGACAAGACAAACAAGATGCATACAGGGGTGGTATATGACACATGTAGGGGGTAAACACCTTGATGAGGAGGGGTGTTGGGAAATCGGAAGCCCATGAGCCCCCTAATGGAAACAGTGGGACTGAGATCCACATCCATGGGCAGTCACCACTCTACCTTCACGGCTCTGAAGGTGGCTGTGCTGAGGGCTGAATCTCAGAACCAGGCCAAACAACCCTCTAGTTGCAACACATGGTCTTTGAGCTGGCTTAGGAGATCTCCGACCTCCCTGGAGAGCTCACTATGCACCATGACTCCGACCTGGCGATGGATGACAGGCTCCTGTCCGTGCCCACTTCCAGTGGGGGGGGGGCGAGTCCTTTCCCCTGAGGCAGTTCCACCTGAAGGTCATGCAGGACCAACGGACAAGGAGGTCAAAGGTTGGGCCCCAGACATGCTGGTGCCCGGTGCCATGGCCAGCTGAGGTGGGACAGGTGGGTCCGCTGGGACCAGCCTTCCCAAATGTGCTATAGTGTTTAGCTTTTATCATCATATGTGGGTTAGTAACAGTCAACACATTCCAGGGTTAGGTATAACAGCATGCATAGATATCCCCATTAACCCAGACACCCGATACGGAACAGTTGCATAGCAGATGGAACACATGCATATATATGGGACCACAGTTGTAATAACAAGAGCATGCAGGTACCTTGATGGCACCATGCCACCAATGTTGGAATAATTCAATATAACACATGGGAACAAATTTAAATATATATCAACCAATAGGACATAATCAGAAGAGTGGAGTCATTACATACCGGTTGAGGTGGGTATGTAGTTTATTGTTGGAGATATGGTGAGGTGGGAGATGTCAATTAACAACTAGTATATTCCTGTAGTCCACATTACTTTTCTAGTCAGTGCTGTTATCTGTACCTTACATGTATTACTACACTACCCTATAGCCTTAGTTTGGACAGTGATATGGCTGTCGTCATCATTATACATGAACTGGTTTTACCTGCAGTATAAATGTCTTACCTGATATACCTGTGGAGGGAATGTTTGTTAACACTAGGTGTTTCTACACATAATCCCAGATTCTGGGTTGATGATGTGCACATAGCTATCCAGCTCTTTTTGCATAAACTCTGGCCTTGTCTTGACCACATGCAGGTGTACCGGGACATATCTAGACTATTGCCCTCTTCTACCTTTAGTGACTAGAGGAGTGGGAGGATGACATAATGGTTAAGGTGTTTACCTTAAAGACACAAGGTGCAGGGTTTGATTCTCACATGGGGTAACTGGCTAGGCTTCAAATGGCCCAAAAGGGCAGTTAGCCTAGTACTAACCTATGAACTTAGCACTCATATATACATGCTTTCCTATACAGTTATATTATGTAGCACAGTGTGAGTGATAGTGATCAGTGATACTTTCTTATTCAGAGCAACTGCAGCACTCACAATTCCATACAATGCCAGAGTAAACAGTACCAGTACAGGATATCAAGGTTTTTATTTCTCGGCACAGTGTTCATATCTGACTTACCTGTGGGAGCAATGTTTGTTAGCACTGCCTGAATGTTGCAGCACAAAGTTCCAGATTACACATTAGTATTATGCACATACATCTCACTATGTTACTGTACACACTCTGGTCAAAGCGTGACAACATGGGGGTGTAGATAGGAATACTTGGCTTATTACTCTCATAACAGTTTCAGGAGCTGCTAGAGTGACAGGTTTGTTCTCATAGATGTGTGACAATCATTTGTATTCCCTGTTTGCTGCCTAAACACCTGGGATCATCCCACAGACTTCCCAGGGGGACAGGGTGACAGGCAGCAGATATGGGCCCATATACTGGACATTCTGGTCTTATCTGTACACTTGAGGGGTATGATTCTGTATGCAGCCTACTTCCACTCCCAGGATTCAGACCATGGCTATGTCTGCTACAACTTAACCACTGTCCATCAGAGTTGTGTGTGCTATATAGATATTGCTGTATATCTCCTATCTGCTCTCTGTCTTATAATGCTCCTGTGGTTTTGCATTCTGACCTTGTATTGCAACACTCTTATGCAAGATTTCCTAGACAGTTATATTTTGTAGGGCAGTGTGGGCGACAGTGATGAGTAATACCTTATTATTCAGAACAACTGCATCAGTCACAATGCCATACAATACCAAAGCAAACAGTACTAGTACCAGGTATCACTCTTGTATTTCTGGGCACAGTGTTGGTATCTGACAGACCTGTGGGAGAAATGTTTGTTAGCACTACCTGAATGTTGCCACACACAATACCAGATTCTACATTACTATTTTACACATACATCTCACTCTGTTACTGCACCCACTCTGGCCACAGCTTGGCAACATGGAGGGGTAAATGGGACATACATGGATTCTTACTCTCATAAGGTTTTGAGGAGTTGCTAGTGTGACAGCTTTGTTCTCATAGATGTGTGTCAATCAGTTGTATTTCCTGTTTGCTGTCTATACATCTGGGATCATCCCACTGATTTCCCAGGGGGTCAGGTTTGACAGGCAACATATATGGGCCACTTTACTGGACATTTTGGACATATCTGTACAGTTGTGGGGTATGATTCTGTATGCAGACTACTACCACTGCCAGGATTCAAGCCATGGCTGTGTGTGCTAAAAATACAACAGCTCACGTCTCAGTTGCATATGCTATTCGGGTTTTGTTGTCTGCCTTTTCCTGTTTTCTGTCTATGTGTCTCTCAGTTGTACTAAATGGCCTCTGGGGATTACAGCAGTCATATACAGGCATTCCTACAAATTCTATTTATGGTGCACAGTGTGGCTAACAGTGCTTAATACAACAGTACTATTACATGATGCATGATTGCAAATCTACATTACCATATGATACCAGAGTATACACATGCAGTCCTGCAGTTAGACCTTTATTATCAGGCTATTATGCTTTTATTTACATACAAACTATATGAGACTCTTCCTGCCATATTCTCTGGGGTATGCAGTACTTGCCTTAAACAACACAGATTTTATACAGGCAATTAATGTACTAATACTTTTAGATTTATTTCCTGTGACAGTACATGCAAGAGTATTACTGACCTGCCTCGCATTGCAACCGCTCCAGGTGACTTCCATGGGGCTCCTGGTTCGTGGCCCACTCACTGGCAGCTGTGGAGGACATAAAAGAAATATTTAGCCATACCTATCCATGATATACATGAGCTGGCTATTATTACACACATACTGGAGTGATACTTACACACAGCTGGGACATCCCTTGCTGTTCTAGCCACTTGGATCCACTGCTCCAAGAGGTCCCCCTTAGTCCACTTCAGGTCGGCATAGTGATGCCTGACCTGTTCACCAGTTTGGGATACGCCAGTGGCACTGGTGAGGTCACGGGCAAGACAGTCCCAGGCTTCCACCTTATATTGGGATCCCTGGTACTGGCCCTGCAGCAGTCTCTGCTCATGGTCTTTGAGAAGGAGTCCTGCCATGACTCTGGACTCCTGGATGCACCAGCGCTGCACCTGAAAGCACACTCCCTCTCCCCTTCCTGACATGGTGTCTGCAAGGGGAAGCTACAACTGGTTATGAGATGTATTCCCACCTGTTGGGTTTAAGTAGGGCCAATTTCCCACACTTTACCATGATTGGCCAGTTTTGAAAAGGCTAGGCTATGGGCAAACCTGCTTACCTAAGGTTGGCATTGTTTAAAGGGGTATACCACTGGGCACAATGAGTTATCGGGCCTACACATTGCTTACACCTTCTAAGCTGGCCTGTGCAATACTTAGCATTGCTTACATTAGACCTTGCATTATATTTTCTTTTTGGCATTGATTTCTTATTCATTACATCTTATATATATCTGCCTGGTATCCATGATTCATGTGTACGTACACTGTATGCGGTCCTTTTGTTTTACTGGGGACTTCAATTACACCTCACTTCTGGGCTTACTGCTGTACTCCAGTTCACATATTTATGTTATGTAGTGGGTTATGGAACATTTGACTGATTCCTTTCACAGGTTCAATTTTACTTTACTATAGTGAGGACTTGTTTGGTGATACCTCATTCTTCTCACTTGCTGTGATGGCTTGGTGGTTAACTACTGTGACGATAGTGTATAGGGTCATGGGTTCAAGACCTGCAAGGCTGTTTGTTTTGTTGCTGGGCAGAACAAGGGCCATTGGATACAGAGTGATTAAGGCACTTTTGAGCAGTTGTAAGTGGGTTTGCACAGGTTTGTGCGAGGGTAAGCAATGCTAACCTCTGGTTACATATGCTTACAGAGAGTTAGCTTCAAAATTGCCTAACCTGTGTGTGCATTGCGTACTCCTATGCAAATGGGCTTAAACTCACTTACTAGTGCTTAAATATGCTTACTACTGCTTATTGGTGCTTACATTTGTTTACTGGTGCTTACTCCAGCTTACAATTACACTGATTTGGACAGTTATATCTCATGGTTCTTGGGAAGGTGGGGGATTTGGAAGCTGTATGGAGTTGTCATTCATTACACATTTTACCTTCCATTTGTATCCATGATTCCTGTGTGCATATACTGTATGGGGCACATGTGCTTATCTGGGGACTTTGCAACATTATGACACTGACATCTCACATATGCATTTAATGTAGTACTCCAGTTCACAAATATATGTTATTTAGTGGGTTATGCAACAAAAATATTGGTCATAAAGTGATTTGCCATTGAAAATGGAATGTGCTGCAGTGGGACTTGAACCAGGAATGCCTGCTCGTAAGGTGAATGGTCTGCCCACTACACTATTGCTATACTGCTTCATTTGCATATATCTTCCTTGTTATCCTCTTCAGCCAGTTAAGTTGCATTAACCATAGCTAAGTGATGGGCACACCCACACACCTATGGTTAGGTTTAATCAGATTTTTAATTAAAAAAAAGGGTTTGTTCATTTTATTTGTATTTACTTGCTGTTGTACACATGGAGGAATGTTGCTGGGGATATGCGGATACCTATGAGTGGTCTTGCTCATTTCTTTGGCCTTTCTGCTGTTCTTCATTGTGGGGGCATGTATATTCTGAGAGCTGTGCTCTCAGACACGCCCCCTGCACTCTTACACACTCCGTGTAAGATTAAGAGCTCAGGCAGCACGCCTTCATTAATATGCACGGCGCGCTGCCGTCCTGCTCCTAAACAGCCACTTCTGTGCAGGACTAAGCTAGTCCTGCACGGAAGAATAGTAAATCTGGTGGAATATGTTTACATTGCAAAAAAGAAGAAACTATGGAAGACATGTTTTTGAAATGTGAAAGAGTAAAAAAAGTTATGGGAAAACTATGTAAAGAAGATTTTTGGAAGAAATGGATAAAATAAACATGAATATGATTAAATATGGGTATTATAATAATAAAAGTAAATAATACATTAAAAGAGTAGATAAAACATTATTTTATGTTATATGGGTTGCATGGAATGAAAGAATAAATGAAATTATGTTTAATGGTAAATGGATTTTAGCAACAATGTTAAGTAAAATTAAATGGTGGTTATGGAAAAAGGAGTGGGGGTCTAATAGGGATGACAATTTAGCATGATTGTAAAGGAAATTCTGAATATGTGTAAACAGACTTGTATATTTATATATTTGTACATATGTAAATATTTGCAAATATGTACATTTTTTTTTAATTAAGAGTTATTTTTGTATACAAATAAAGGACCCCTACACTTGTTAGGTGCCATGGATCCTTTACATCCACCTGAGTGTCCAGCAACTCAAGCACATGGGACCTTCTTTTTAAGTCTTATCCATAGATTCGGTACACTTGCCATTGATGTCTCTTAGCAGATACGATAGAACCTACAGCAGTTGGTCGTAATAGAAAGCCAAGCTGCACAAGGGCCCTGAAGACGTCATCTATGACAAAATTTCTTTTATAGTAAGATGTTAAAAAATTATTAATACTCTGAAATTTACTGTGTGTACTAAGCTGGATGGTATAAAGCTAAACATAACTCAAGCTTTAAGAGTCCAAGGGCAGGTTCTCCTACTTGATTTCTCAGTGCCCAGTAGAATGAACAGATGGGATGAGACTCAGAGGAGGTTCCAAAGTCAAATTTACAGTAGGGGTGAGCAACTCAAAAGCCACCAGGATTAAAATCTCAATAGGAATGGAACAGCTAGGTGGGAAAAATCAAATGCAGCCAGATAACAAAGGTAATCGCACAATACTTTATCTAAATAAAAATGCTGATAAATGTTTGTAGCTAAAAAGAAATCTTATTTGTCAGTCCTTCCCACTAATTAGCTAATGTTGTGATGTATTCATTGTTACATTTCTAATATTGTGATGTGATCATTCTCACAGTTCTACTGCTCTGATGTATTCATTCTTAGCATTCTAATGCCATGATGTGCTTATTGTTACAGTTCTAATGATGCACTGTGTTCATTCTTACAGTTCTAATGCTGTTGTATGCTCATTCTTACAGTACTAATGCTGTGATATATTCATTCCAGCAGTTCAAATGATGTAATGTATTCATTCTAACATTTTTAATTTTGTGAGGCACTCATTCTTACAGTTCTAATGCCGTGATGGATTGATTTCTACAGCTCTAATGTTGTGATGTTCCTATTTATGCAGTTCTAATGCCATGATGTATTCGTTCCTACACTTCTAATGCTGTGATACACATTAAACAGTTCTAATGCTGTAATGTATTCATTCTTACAGTTCCATTGCCAAGAATGCACACATTTCTGTGTCAGCTGGTGACTTCAACGCAAGGAAGGAGGAGCTGTAGGGAGGAAATGAATGGGTGGAGCTAATTGAAATGTTGTGGTGCATTACAACAAATCAATGACCATCTCCTGCGATCAGACAACAGTTGATGTCAGTCACTTTCATTCACAGGCTACCTCAGTATCCACTAATTATAGTCACTTTATAGACTATATGCACCTCAGATGTTTGACTGATCAGCAAAGCCAACCTTTTGTAAATGGAGCCTTAGACAAAAGATTCCATACCCTGTCCATTGCAGACTAGTCTCCCTGCATCTCCTCTCACCTGTCCCTCATCTAGGTCCCACACATCCCAGATTGATTACTTCTTTCTTGCCTTTTTCACACTTTGTCTTACTTTTTAAAATTTTCTACATCCTTTTAATATACCCCAAGTGTCCAAGGCTCTGCTGCAAAAATGTGGAGGAAGTAACAACTAAATTAACTGGGATCCTGCAGGATGCTAGATCACAAGAAGTCATAGGGTTTTAGACTCTTTGAGGTGCCTCTTAGAGCTCTTTTTGTTACAACCTTTTGATTCGATGATAGTCTGAGCAGAAATCATGAATATGGAAAGAAATTCAACTATTTATTTCAATGAAAAATAAGCTGGACCTAAAACTTAATGCTCGAAGGTAAAGAAACAGTGTTTTAAAATAAAGTGAGATGACAAATGCTTGAAAATATATAGTCCTGTATGGAATAGTGTCTGCTTGTCCACCCCTCCAAAAATAATTGTCTGTGTTCCCCTCTGATGTTAGAGTAAGATGAAAGTAAAATGATTACAGGCTTACACAGCTGAGGATCTTGGGTACGAACCAGAGCATCTGGATAAAACCCTCACAGAGACAGGGAAGTGCACACAGTCTGTGCATAGAAAGAATTTCAGACAAGAACTCAACCACAGAACCAAGTCCTGTGAGATGGCAATGCTACTCGCAGCCCCAGCCTTCACACATATTCTGCCCAGACCAGCACAGGCAGTCACTTATTTGTACAATGATGAAGTTTGTCATGGAAAGTTAACAAAAACAATGGCCAACATATTGCTTGTCCCCCTACACACACACACACACACACACACACACACACACACGCACACACGCACGCACTCAGTCATCTCTCAACTTCTTAGCTCAAACGTCAAGGCAAAAGCTAAAAATGGACAAATGCTCAAAATTAGGAACACTAACCATTATGTACTTATAAAGTTGTTAGAATAACAGTCTCTGCATTATCACGCTTTTTTCTAAATGGCTATTAAGTCGGAAATCCAAATGTATCTCATTATTTAGAGACAGCAAACCTCAATGAT